>NW_026975025.1:0-272069 GCF_030014295.1 Loxodonta africana
CAAGGATTCCTCTTGGATGTGGGAAACATGTCATCCGGGTCCCCACGTCCATAAACCACTGGATTGCTGGGGCCCGGGATGCCAGGATTTCGGCCTTGCCTTCGCAGCCCGGCCACATAGGCAGCCTTCCGCCGGAGGCGGGGATATGTAGACAGCAAAAATGTGGAAAATGGCAGTGTCTCCTCGATTTCTCTGGCATCGGCCTTTTTGAGCGGCATGCTCTTTTCCTAGTAGGATGAGGCACCGACGGAGAAAGGCAGGATTATGTGTGCAGGAAAGGTATGTGCTGAGAAGGTGACAAGGTTGAGACCAGGTTGGGATCTTTAGTCCCAGGAAAGGCCCCTGGCAGGTGTGGGTCAATGTTCTGTGCCCATCCCACTTGGCGTGGGGAGGTTTACACCATACAAAGCAGCAGCGGAATTATTCTTCCCCCAGAGGTTGCGTGTGCCCACAAGCTCCACCTGGCCAGGGTCCGCCCCTACCGTATTGCCCATGTCGATCAACAGAAGCTAAGAGCTTCCAGAGAGACTAACTGCTATTCTCTAGCCACGGGGAAGCGGTACAGCCAGAAGCCTCCCCTGTTTCATCTCCAGGTTCCCTCTCAGGCCCCTCATAGTTGTGATGTGTCTCAGGGGTAGCAAAAAGAGATTTCTTTAAAAGAACACATACAAAGAGGGGCCATAGATGCTGAGGAAGGGCGCCTTGCCTACTGATATCGTAGCGTAAGTGGCAAAGAGGTACCTGCCTGCTGTCCCAGTATGTCGAACGTGTCCACATCAGGGGTTGCCTACTGTGAACTTATTCCCTGGGTGCCCTCGATTTTGTGGCCAAGGACAGAAGGGGCCGTTGTGTGTCCATGGGTAAAATGGAGGGCTCTGCGGAACCGGCCGGTTAGGCTGGACCTCTCCTATTGGCTGAGAGTTTGTGACCCGTCCCCGTCAGAAGTTCCGGCCAGCCTTGCGGTGGCTGTCTCCATGGTGATTGGGAAGGAAGCCTTAGGCCCCGCACTCAGCCTTCACCTGGCCCACCTGGCCTCTTTACCCTCATCTAGACCGCTGTGTAGATGAAAGAAAGGATGTCGGCCAGTGACCACGTGTCCTCATTTCCTTTGAAGGATTAAGCTCCTTGCCTGGGCAGAAGACAGCCAAGGTCAGCCTGAGCCTAGACACCTAGTGACCTGTGACACTGCAGACAGTGATAGATGTTGATGTCCACGCTCAGGTAGCCGCAGGTGGCGGATCGAGAGTGGTCGGAGGTGAAGTGTAACTAGAGGTCACACACTCACAAGGGCACGGGCCAAAGGTCGGGAAAAATAGCTGAGGTCGTGGAGCTCTAGCGGAGCCAGTCTAGGGCCGAGGCCTCCCTCCTGTACGTGGCAAAGAGGTGATCCGTATGCCGCCATGCACAGCCTCTGGACTGCTGGGGCCCTGGATGCCCGGATTTCGGCCTTGTCTTCGGAGAAGTGAGGCACATGCAGTGTGCCACCGGAGGCTGTGGCCCAGCAGAGGGCAAAATCTTGAAAATGCGGGCTTCAGTTGACTTTGCCTGAGCTCTCCTTTGGCTGAGTGCCATCCTGTGTTTCCTAGCAGGAGAAGGCATTCGTGGAGAGAGGCGGATTCCCTGTGTGCAGGCAAAGTGTGTGCTGAGATGATGAGTCGCTGGAGACCGGGGTGGACTCTTCAGACCCAGGATAGGCCTCTGGCAGGTATGTGTCAATGTTTTCTGCCCTTCGCACTCAGCCAGGTATTTGCATACAATGTTACCAGCGGAATTAGTAGTCTCCGGAGAGGCTGCCACATGTCAGCAAGCTTCACCTGGCCAGGGTCCGCCGGTGATGTAGCTACCCCATCAGTCACTAGTCTCTAGAGCTTCCAGATAAACTACCAGATCTTGTCTGCCCATGGGCAAGCAGTAGAGCCAGAGGCCTTCCCCCTTTGCTCTTTGGTCTCTAGGCACTCTATCAGGCACTCCAAGCTGTGAAGTGACTCAGGGGGAGAAGGAAGAGATTTCAGAGAATGAACACATCCAGAGAGAGACAGAGAGAGAGAGGCAAGAGATGCTGAGTGGGGATGCCTTGCGTAGCGATATCCTCAGGAAAGTGGGAAAGAGGTACCTGGCCTGCTCTGCCAATGCCCTGAACCAGTCCGCACCAGGGGCTCCCCTGTGCCTGCGTAGGCTTTCCCAGGGTGTGCTCAAATCCTGTGGCCACTAGGTGTCATAGGTCATAATGGAGGGCCCTGTGTCATCTGCCTGGCGGGCCAGATCTCTGCCATTGGCTCAGTCTTGTCACCAGGCCCATCATAAGCTCCGCCTACTCTTCCGGTGGTGGGACTGTCTCCATGGTGATGGCAAAGGAGCCTTAGTCCCGCCCACCTGGCCTTGACTTCACCTAGCTGGCCTGCTGACCCTCACTCAGACCTCTGTGTTGATAAAAATTAATGTCGGCCAGTGCCCAGGTGTCAGCATCTGGGATAAAGGATTCCGGACCTTGCCGGGGGAGAAGGCAGCCTAGGTCAGCTGGTACCTGGAAGTCTAGTGACTCGTGACACTGCTGCCAGTGACAGACAAATGGTGACTCCCACACTCACATATCCCCTGGTGGCAGAATGATAGTGATGGGTGGAGAAACATCGCTCCGGAGCACTCGCGCAATGGGGCACCGGCCAAAGGCCAGGGCCAGTAGTGGACGTCGCGGAGCTGAATGGCGAGCCAGTGAAGGGCCCAAGGATTCCTCTTGGATGTGGGAAACATGTCATCCGGGTCCCCACGTCCATAAACCACTGGATTGCTGGGGCCCGGGATGCCAGGATTTCGGCCTTGCCTTCGCAGCCCGGCCACATAGGCAGCCTTCCGCCGGAGGCGGGGATATGTAGACAGCAAAAATGTGGAAAATGGCAGTGTCTCCTCGATTTCTCTGGCATCGGCCTTTTTGAGCGGCATGCTTTTTTCCTAGTAGGATGAGGCACCGACGGAGAAAGGCAGGATTATGGGTGCAGGAAAGGTATGTGCTGAGAAGGTGACAAGGTTGAGACCAGGTTGGGATCTTTAGTCCCAGGAAAGGCCCCTGGCAGGTGTGGGTCAATGTTCTGTGCCCATCCCACTTGGCGTGGGGAGGTTTACACCATACAAAGCAGCAGCGGAATTATTCTTCCCCCAGAGGTTGCGTGTGCCCACAAGCTCCACCTGGCCAGGGTCCGCCCCTACCGTATTGCCCATGTCGATCAACAGAAGCTAAGAGCTTCCAGAGAGACTAACTGCTATTCTCTAGCCACGGGGAAGCGGTACAGCCAGAAGCCTCCCCTGTTTCATCTCCAGGTTCCCTCTCAGGCCCCTCATAGTTGTGATGTGTCTCAGGGGTAGCAAAAAGAGATTTCTTTAAAAGAACACATACAAAGAGGGGCCATAGATGCTGAGGAAGGGCGCCTTGCCTACTGATATCGTAGCGTAAGTGGCAAAGAGGTACCTGCCTGCTGTCCCAGTATGTCGAACGTGTCCACATCAGGGGTTGCCTACTGTGAACTTATTCCCTGGGTGCCCTCGATTTTGTGGCCAAGGACAGAAGGGGCCGTTGTGTGTCCATGGGTAAAATGGAGGGCTCTGCGGAACCGGCCGGTTAGGCTGGACCTCTCCTATTGGCTGAGAGTTTGTGACCCGTCCCCGTCAGAAGTTCCGGCCAGCCTTGCGGTGGCTGTCTCCATGGTGATTGGGAAGGAAGCCTTAGGCCCCGCACTCAGCCTTCACCTGGCCCACCTGGCCTCTTTACCCTCATCTAGACCGCTGTGTAGATGAAAGAAAGGATGTCGGCCAGTGACCACGTGTCCTCATTTCCTTTGAAGGATTAAGCTCCTTGCCTGGGCAGAAGACAGCCAAGGTCAGCCTGAGCCTAGACACCTAGTGACCTGTGAGACTGCAGACAGTGATAGATGTTGATGTCCACGCTCAGGTAGCCGCAGGTGGCGGATCGAGAGTGGTCGGAGGTGAAGTGTAACTAGAGGTCACACACTCACAAGGGCACGGGCCAAAGGTCGGGAAAAATAGCTGAGGTCGTGGAGCTCTAGCGGAGCCAGTCTAGGGCCGAGGCCTCCCTCCTGTACGTGGCAAAGAGGTGATCCGTATGCCGCCATGCACAGCCTCTGGACTGCTGGGGCCCTGGATGCCCGGATTTCGGCCTTGTCTTCGGAGAAGTGAGGCACATGCAGTGTGCCACCGGAGGCTGTGGCCCAGCAGAGGGCAAAATCTTGAAAATGCGGGCTTCAGTTGACTTTGCCTGAGCTCTCCTTTGGCTGAGTGCCATCCTGTGTTTCCTAGCAGGAGAAGGCATTCGTGGAGAGAGGCGGATTCCCTGTGTGCAGGCAAAGTGTGTGCTGAGATGATGAGTCGCTGGAGACCGGGGTGGACTCTTCAGACCCAGGATAGGCCTCTGGCAGGTATGTGTCAATGTTTTCTGCCCTTCGCACTCAGCCAGGTATTTGCATACAATGTTACCAGCGGAATTAGTAGTCTCCGGAGAGGCTGCCACATGTCAGCAAGCTTCACCTGGCCAGGGTCCGCCGGTGATGTAGCTACCCCATCAGTCACTACTCTCTAGAGCTTCCAGATAAACTACCAGATCTTGTCTGCCCATGGGCAAGCAGTAGAGCCAGAGGCCTTCCCCCTTTGCTCTTTGGTCTCTAGGCACTCTATCAGGCACTCCAAGCTGTGAAGTGACTCAGGGGGAGAAGGAAGAGATTTCAGAGAATGAACACATCCAGAGAGAGACAGAGAGAGAGAGGCAAGAGATGCTGAGTGGGGATGCCTTGCGTAGCGATATCCTCAGGAAAGTGGGAAAGAGGTACCTGGCCTGCTCTGCCAATGCCCTGAACCAGTCCGCACCAGGGGCTCCCCTGTGCCTGCGTAGGCTTTCCCAGGGTGTGCTCAAATCCTGTGGCCACTAGGTGTCATAGGTCATAATGGAGGGCCCTGTGTCATCTGCCTGGCGGGCCAGATCTCTGCCATTGGCTCAGTCTTGTCACCAGGCCGATCATAAGCTCCGCCTACTCTTCCGGTGGTGGGACTGTCTCCATGGTGATGGCAAAGGAGCCTTAGTCCCGCCCACCTGGCCTTGACTTCACCTAGCTGGCCTGCTGACCCTCACTCAGACCTCTGTGTTGATAAAAATTAATGTCGGCCAGTGCCCAGGTGTCAGCATCTGGGATAAAGGATTCCGGACCTTGCCGGGGGAGAAGGCAGCCTAGGTCAGCTGGTACCTGGAAGTCTAGTGACTCGTGACACTGCTGCCAGTGACAGACAAATGGTGACTCCCACACTCACATATCCCCTGGTGGCAGAATGATAGTGATGGGTGGAGAAACATCGCTCCGGAGCACTCGCGCAATGGGGCACCGGCCAAAGGCCAGGGCCAGTAGTGGACGTCGCGGAGCTGAATGGCGAGCCAGTGAAGGGCCCAAGGATTCCTCTTGGATGTGGGAAACATGTCATCCGGGTCCCCACGTCCATAAACCACTGGATTGCTGGGGCCCGGGATGCCAGGATTTCGGCCTTGCCTTCGCAGCCCGGCCACATAGGCAGCCTTCCGCCGGAGGCGGGGATATGTAGACAGCAAAAATGTGGAAAATGGCAGTGTCTCCTCGATTTCTCTGGCATCGGCCTTTTTGAGCGGCATGCTCTTTTCCTAGTAGGATGAGGCACCGACGGAGAAAGGCAGGATTATGGGTGCAGGAAAGGTATGTGCTGAGAAGGTGACAAGGTTGAGACCAGGTTGGGATCTTTAGTCCCAGGAAAGGCCCCTGGCAGGTGTGGGTCAATGTTCTGTGCCCATCCCACTTGGCGTGGGGAGGTTTACACCATACAAAGCAGCAGCGGAATTATTCTTCCCCCAGAGGTTGCGTGTGCCCACAAGCTCCACCTGGCCAGGGTCCGCCCCTACCGTATTGCCCATGTCGATCAACAGAAGCTAAGAGCTTCCAGAGAGACTAACTGCTATTCTCTAGCCATGGGGAAGCGGTACAGCCAGAAGCCTCCCCTGTTTCATCTCCAGGTTCCCTCTCAGGCCCCTCATAGTTGTGATGTGTCTCAGGGGTAGCAAAAAGAGATTTCTTTAAAAGAACACATACAAAGAGGGGCCATAGATGCTGAGGAAGGGCGCCTTGCCTACTGATATCGTAGCGTAAGTGGCAAAGAGGTACCTGCCTGCTGTCCCAGTATGTCGAACGTGTCCACATCAGGGGTTGCCTACTGTGAACTTATTCCCTGGGTGCCCTCGATTTTGTGGCCAAGGACAGAAGGGGCCGTTGTGTGTCCATGGGTAAAATGGAGGGCTCTGCGGAACCGGCCGGTTAGGCTGGACCTCTCCTATTGGCTGAGAGTTTGTGACCCGTCCCCGTCAGAAGTTCCGGCCAGCCTTGCGGTGGCTGTCTCCATGGTGATTGGGAAGGAAGCCTTAGGCCCCGCACTCAGCCTTCACCTGGCCCACCTGGCCTCTTTACCCTCATCTAGACCGCTGTGTAGATGAAAGAAAGGATGTCGGCCAGTGACCACGTGTCCTCATTTCCTTTGAAGGATTAAGCTCCTTGCCTGGGCAGAAGACAGCCAAGGTCAGCCTGAGCCTAGACACCTAGTGACCTGTGAGACTGCAGACAGTGATAGATGTTGATGTCCACGCTCAGGTAGCCGCAGGTGGCGGATCGAGAGTGGTCGGAGGTGAAGTGTAACTAGAGGTCACACACTCACAAGGGCACGGGCCAAAGGTCGGGAAAAATAGCTGAGGTCGTGGAGCTCTAGCGGAGCCAGTCTAGGGCCGAGGCCTCCCTCCTGTACGTGGCAAAGAGGTGATCCGTATGCCGCCATGCACAGCCTCTGGACTGCTGGGGCCCTGGATGCCCGGATTTCGGCCTTGTCTTCGGAGAAGTGAGGCACATGCAGTGTGCCACCGGAGGCTGTGGCCCAGCAGAGGGCAAAATCTTGAAAATGCGGGCTTCAGTTGACTTTGCCTGAGCTCTCCTTTGGCTGAGTGCCATCCTGTGTTTCCTAGCAGGAGAAGGCATTCGTGGAGAGAGGCGGATTCCCTGTGTGCAGGCAAAGTGTGTGCTGAGATGATGAGTCGCTGGAGACCGGGGTGGACTCTTCAGACCCAGGATAGGCCTCTGGCAGGTATGTGTCAATGTTTTCTGCCCTTCGCACTCAGCCAGGTATTTGCATACAATGTTACCAGCGGAATTAGTAGTCTCCGGAGAGGCTGCCACATGTCAGCAAGCTTCACCTGGCCAGGGTCCGCCGGTGATGTAGCTACCCCATCAGTCACTACTCTCTAGAGCTTCCAGATAAACTACCAGATCTTGTCTGCCCATGGGCAAGCAGTAGAGCCAGAGGCCTTCCCCCTTTGCTCTTTGGTCTCTAGGCACTCTATCAGGCACTCCAAGCTGTGAAGTGACTCAGGGGGAGAAGGAAGAGATTTCAGAGAATGAACACATCCAGAGAGAGACAGAGAGAGAGAGGCAAGAGATGCTGAGTGGGGATGCCTTCTGTAGTGATATCCTCAGGAAAGTGGGAAAGAGGTACCTGGCCTGCTCTGCCAATGCCCTGAACCAGTCCGCACCAGGGGCTCCCCTGTGCCTGCGTAGGCTTTCCCAGGGTGTGCTCAAATCCTGTGGCCACTAGGTGTCATAGGTCATAATGGAGGGCCCTGTGTCATCTGCCTGGCGGGCCAGATCTCTGCCATTGGCTCAGTCTTGTCACCAGGCCCATCATAAGCTCCGCCTACTCTTCCGGTGGTGGGACTGTCTCCATGGTGATGGCAAAGGAGCCTTAGTCCCGCCCACCTGGCCTTGACTTCACCTAGCTGGCCTGCTGACCCTCACTCAGACCTCTGTGTTGATAACAATTAATGTCGGCCAGTGCCCAGGTGTCAGCATCTGGGATAAAGGATTCCGGACCTTGCCTGGGGCAGAAGGCAGCCTAGGTCAGCTGGTACCTGGAAGTCTAGTGACTCGTGACACTGCTGCCAGTGACAGACAAATGGTGACTCCCACACTCACATATCCCCTGGTGGCAGAATGATAGTGATGGGTGGAGAAACATCGCTCCGGAGCACTCGCGCAATGGGGCACCGGCCAAAGGCCAGGGCCAGTAGTGGACGTCGCGGAGCTGAATGGCGAGCCAGTGAAGGGCCCAAGGATTCCTCTTGGATGTGGGAAACATGTCATCCGGGTCCCCACGTCCATAAACCACTGGATTGCTGGGGCCCGGGATGCCAGGATTTCGGCCTTGCCTTCGCAGCCCGGCCACATAGGCAGCCTTCCGCCGGAGGCGGGGATATGTAGACAGCAAAAATGTGGAAAATGGCAGTGTCTCCTCGATTTCTCTGGCATCGGCCTTTTTGAGCGGCATGCTTTTTTCCTAGTAGGATGAGGCACCGACGGAGAAAGGCAGGATTATGGGTGCAGGAAAGGTATGTGCTGAGAAGGTGACAAGGTTGAGACCAGGTTGGGATCTTTAGTCCCAGGAAAGGCCCCTGGCAGGTGTGGGTCAATGTTCTGTGCCCATCCCACTTGGCGTGGGGAGGTTTACACCATACAAAGCAGCAGCGGAATTATTCTTCCCCCAGAGGTTGCGTGTGCCCACAAGCTCCACCTGGCCAGGGTCCGCCCCTACCGTATTGCCCATGTCGATCAACAGAAGCTAAGAGCTTCCAGAGAGACTAACTGCTATTCTCTAGCCACGGGGAAGCGGTACAGCCAGAAGCCTCCCCTGTTTCATCTCCAGGTTCCCTCTCAGGCCCCTCATAGTTGTGATGTGTCTCAGGGGTAGCAAAAAGAGATTTCTTTAAAAGAACACATACAAAGAGGGGCCATAGATGCTGAGGAAGGGCGCCTTGCCTACTGATATCGTAGCGTAAGTGGCAAAGAGGTACCTGCCTGCTGTCCCAGTATGTCGAACGTGTCCACATCAGGGGTTGCCTACTGTGAACTTATTCCCTGGGTGCCCTCGATTTTGTGGCCAAGGACAGAAGGGGCCGTTGTGTGTCCATGGGTAAAATGGAGGGCTCTGCGGAACCGGCCGGTTAGGCTGGACCTCTCCTATTGGCTGAGAGTTTGTGACCCGTCCCCGTCAGAAGTTCCGGCCAGCCTTGCGGTGGCTGTCTCCATGGTGATTGGGAAGGAAGCCTTAGGCCCCGCACTCAGCCTTCACCTGGCCCACCTGGCCTCTTTACCCTCATCTAGACCGCTGTGTAGATGAAAGAAAGGATGTCGGCCAGTGACCACGTGTCCTCATTTCCTTTGAAGGATTAAGCTCCTTGCCTGGGCAGAAGACAGCCAAGGTCAGCCTGAGCCTAGACACCTAGTGACCTGTGACACTGCAGACAGTGATAGATGTTGATGTCCACGCTCAGGTAGCCGCAGGTGGCGGATCGAGAGTGGTCGGAGGTGAAGTGTAACTAGAGGTCACACACTCACAAGGGCACGGGCCAAAGGTCGGGAAAAATAGCTGAGGTCGTGGAGCTCTAGCGGAGCCAGTCTAGGGCCGAGGCCTCCCTCCTGTACGTGGCAAAGAGGTGATCCGTATGCCGCCATGCACAGCCTCTGGACTGCTGGGGCCCTGGATGCCCGGATTTCGGCCTTGTCTTCGGAGAAGTGAGGCACATGCAGTGTGCCACCGGAGGCTGTGGCCCAGCAGAGGGCAAAATCTTGAAAATGCGGGCTTCAGTTGACTTTGCCTGAGCTCTCCTTTGGCTGAGTGCCATCCTGTGTTTCCTAGCAGGAGAAGGCATTCGTGGAGAGAGGCGGATTCCCTGTGTGCAGGCAAAGTGTGTGCTGAGATGATGAGTCGCTGGAGACCGGGGTGGACTCTTCAGACCCAGGATAGGCCTCTGGCAGGTATGTGTCAATGTTTTCTGCCCTTCGCACTCAGCCAGGTATTTGCATACAATGTTACCAGCGGAATTAGTAGTCTCCGGAGAGGCTGCCACATGTCAGCAAGCTTCACCTGGCCAGGGTCCGCCGGTGATGTAGCTACCCCATCAGTCACTAGTCTCTAGAGCTTCCAGATAAACTACCAGATCTTGTCTGCCCATGGGCAAGCAGTAGAGCCAGAGGCCTTCCCCCTTTGCTCTTTGGTCTCTAGGCACTCTATCAGGCACTCCAAGCTGTGAAGTGACTCAGGGGGAGAAGGAAGAGATTTCAGAGAATGAACACATCCAGAGAGAGACAGAGAGAGAGAGGCAAGAGATGCTGAGTGGGGATGCCTTCTGTAGTGATATCCTCAGGAAAGTGGGAAAGAGGTACCTGGCCTGCTCTGCCAATGCCCTGAACCAGTCCGCACCAGGGGCTCCCCTGTGCCTGCGTAGGCTTTCCCAGGGTGTGCTCAAATCCTGTGGCCACTAGGTGTCATAGGTCATAATGGAGGGCCCTGTGTCATCTGCCTGGCGGGCCAGATCTCTGCCATTGGCTCAGTCTTGTCACCAGGCCCATCATAAGCTCCGCCTACTCTTCCGGTGGTGGGACTGTCTCCATGGTGATGGCAAAGGAGCCTTAGTCCCGCCCACCTGGCCTTGACTTCACCTAGCTGGCCTGCTGACCCTCACTCAGACCTCTGTGTTGATAACAATTAATGTCGGCCAGTGCCCAGGTGTCAGCATCTGGGATAAAGGATTCCGGACCTTGCCTGGGGCAGAAGGCAGCCTAGGTCAGCTGGTACCTGGAAGTCTAGTGACTCGTGACACTGCTGCCAGTGACAGACAAATGGTGACTCCCACACTCACATATCCCCTGGTGGCAGAATGATAGTGATGGGTGGAGAAACATCGCTCCGGAGCACTCGCGCAATGGGGCACCGGCCAAAGGCCAGGGCCAGTAGTGGACGTCGCGGAGCTGAATGGCGAGCCAGTGAAGGGCCCAAGGATTCCTCTTGGATGTGGGAAACATGTCATCCGGGTCCCCACGTCCATAAACCACTGGATTGCTGGGGCCCGGGATGCCAGGATTTCGGCCTTGCCTTCGCAGCCCGGCCACATAGGCAGCCTTCCGCCGGAGGCGGGGATATGTAGACAGCAAAAATGTGGAAAATGGCAGTGTCTCCTCGATTTCTCTGGCATCGGCCTTTTTGAGCGGCATGCTCTTTTCCTAGTAGGATGAGGCACCGACGGAGAAAGGCAGGATTATGGGTGCAGGAAAGGTATGTGCTGAGAAGGTGACAAGGTTGAGACCAGGTTGGGATCTTTAGTCCCAGGAAAGGCCCCTGGCAGGTGTGGGTCAATGTTCTGTGCCCATCCCACTTGGCGTGGGGAGGTTTACACCATACAAAGCAGCAGCGGAATTATTCTTCCCCCAGAGGTTGCGTGTGCCCACAAGCTCCACCTGGCCAGGGTCCGCCCCTACCGTATTGCCCATGTCGATCAACAGAAGCTAAGAGCTTCCAGAGAGACTAACTGCTATTCTCTAGCCACGGGGAAGCGGTACAGCCAGAAGCCTCCCCTGTTTCATCTCCAGGTTCCCTCTCAGGCCCCTCATAGTTGTGATGTGTCTCAGGGGTAGCAAAAAGAGATTTCTTTAAAAGAACACATACAAAGAGGGGCCATAGATGCTGAGGAAGGGCGCCTTGCCTACTGATATCGTAGCGTAAGTGGCAAAGAGGTACCTGCCTGCTGTCCCAGTATGTCGAACGTGTCCACATCAGGGGTTGCCTACTGTGAAGTTATTCCCTGGGTGCCCTCGATTTTGTGCCCAAGGACAGAAGGGGCCGTTGTGTGTCCATGGGTAAAATGGAGGGCTCTGCGGAACCGGCCGGTTAGGCTGGACCTCTCCTATTGGCTGAGAGTTTGTGACCCGTCCCCGTCAGAAGTTCCGGCCAGCCTTGCGGTGGCTGTCTCCATGGTGATTGGGAAGGAAGCCTTAGGCCCCGCACTCAGCCTTCACCTGGCCCACCTGGCCTCTTTACCCTCATCTAGACCGCTGTGTAGATGAAAGAAAGGATGTCGGCCAGTGACCACGTGTCCTCATTTCCTTTGAAGGATTAAGCTCCTTGCCTGGGCAGAAGACAGCCAAGGTCAGCCTGAGCCTAGACACCTAGTGACCTGTGACACTGCAGACAGTGATAGATGTTGATGTCCACGCTCAGGTAGCCGCAGGTGGCGGATCGAGAGTGGTCGGAGGTGAAGTGTAACTAGAGGTCACACACTCACAAGGGCACGGGCCAAAGGTCGGGAAAAATAGCTGAGGTCGTGGAGCTCTAGCGGAGCCAGTCTAGGGCCGAGGCCTCCCTCCTGTACGTGGCAAAGAGGTGATCCGTATGCCGCCATGCACAGCCTCTGGACTGCTGGGGCCCTGGATGCCCGGATTTCGGCCTTGTCTTCGGAGAAGTGAGGCACATGCAGTGTGCCACCGGAGGCTGTGGCCCAGCAGAGGGCAAAATCTTGAAAATGCGGGCTTCAGTTGACTTTGCCTGAGCTCTCCTTTGGCTGAGTGCCATCCTGTGTTTCCTAGCAGGAGAAGGCATTCGTGGAGAGAGGCGGATTCCCTGTGTGCAGGCAAAGTGTGTGCTGAGATGATGAGTCGCTGGAGACCGGGGTGGACTCTTCAGACCCAGGATAGGCCTCTGGCAGGTATGTGTCAATGTTTTCTGCCCTTCGCACTCAGCCAGGTATTTGCATACAATGTTACCAGCGGAATTAGTAGTCTCCGGAGAGGCTGCCACATGTCAGCAAGCTTCACCTGGCCAGGGTCCGCCGGTGATGTAGCTACCCCATCAGTCACTAGTCTCTAGAGCTTCCAGATAAACTACCAGATCTTGTCTGCCCATGGGCAAGCAGTAGAGCCAGAGGCCTTCCCCCTTTGCTCTTTGGTCTCTAGGCACTCTATCAGGCACTCCAAGCTGTGAAGTGACTCAGGGGGAGAAGGAAGAGATTTCAGAGAATGAACACATCCAGAGAGAGACAGAGAGAGAGAGGCAAGAGATGCTGAGTGGGGATGCCTTCTGTAGTGATATCCTCAGGAAAGTGGGAAAGAGGTACCTGGCCTGCTCTGCCAATGCCCTGAACCAGTCCGCACCAGGGGCTCCCCTGTGCCTGCGTAGGCTTTCCCAGGGTGTGCTCAAATCCTGTGGCCACTAGGTGTCATAGGTCATAATGGAGGGCCCTGTGTCATCTGCCTGGCGGGCCAGATCTCTGCCATTGGCTCAGTCTTGTCACCAGGCCCATCATAAGCTCCGCCTACTCTTCCGGTGGTGGGACTGTCTCCATGGTGATGGCAAAGGAGCCTTAGTCCCGCCCACCTGGCCTTGACTTCACCTAGCTGGCCTGCTGACCCTCACTCAGACCTCTGTGTTGATAACAATTAATGTCGGCCAGTGCCCAGGTGTCAGCATCTGGGATAAAGGATTCCGGACCTTGCCTGGGGCAGAAGGCAGCCTAGGTCAGCTGGTACCTGGAAGTCTAGTGACTCGTGACACTGCTGCCAGTGACAGACAAATGGTGACTCCCACACTCACATATCCCCTGGTGGCAGAATGATAGTGATGGGTGGAGAAACATCGCTCCGGAGCACTCGCGCAATGGGGCACCGGCCAAAGGCCAGGGCCAGTAGTGGACGTCGCGGAGCTGAATGGCGAGCCAGTGAAGGGCCCAAGGATTCCTCTTGGATGTGGGAAACATGTCATCCGGGTCCCCACGTCCATAAACCACTGGATTGCTGGGGCCCGGGATGCCAGGATTTCGGCCTTGCCTTCGCAGCCCGGCCACATAGGCAGCCTTCCGCCGGAGGCGGGGATATGTAGACAGCAAAAATGTGGAAAATGGCAGTGTCTCCTCGATTTCTCTGGCATCGGCCTTTTTGAGCGGCATGCTCTTTTCCTAGTAGGATGAGGCACCGACGGAGAAAGGCAGGATTATGTGTGCAGGAAAGGTATGTGCTGAGAAGGTGACAAGGTTGAGACCAGGTTGGGATCTTTAGTCCCAGGAAAGGCCCCTGGCAGGTGTGGGTCAATGTTCTGTGCCCATCCCACTTGGCGTGGGGAGGTTTACACCATACAAAGCAGCAGCGGAATTATTCTTCCCCCAGAGGTTGCGTGTGCCCACAAGCTCCACCTGGCCAGGGTCCGCCCCTACCGTATTGCCCATGTCGATCAACAGAAGCTAAGAGCTTCCAGAGAGACTAACTGCTATTCTCTAGCCACGGGGAAGCGGTACAGCCAGAAGCCTCCCCTGTTTCATCTCCAGGTTCCCTCTCAGGCCCCTCATAGTTGTGATGTGTCTCAGGGGTAGCAAAAAGAGATTTCTTTAAAAGAACACATACAAAGAGGGGCCATAGATGCTGAGGAAGGGCGCCTTGCCTACTGATATCGTAGCGTAAGTGGCAAAGAGGTACCTGCCTGCTGTCCCAGTATGTCGAACGTGTCCACATCAGGGGTTGCCTACTGTGAAGTTATTCCCTGGGTGCCCTCGATTTTGTGCCCAAGGACAGAAGGGGCCGTTGTGTGTCCATGGGTAAAATGGAGGGCTCTGCGGAACCGGCCGGTTAGGCTGGACCTCTCCTATTGGCTGAGAGTTTGTGACCCGTCCCCGTCAGAAGTTCCGGCCAGCCTTGCGGTGGCTGTCTCCATGGTGATTGGGAAGGAAGCCTTAGGCCCCGCACTCAGCCTTCACCTGGCCCACCTGGCCTCTTTACCGTCATCTAGACCGCTGTGTAGATGAAAGAAAGGATGTCGGCCAGTGACCACGTGTCCTCATTTCCTTTGAAGGATTAAGCTCCTTGCCTGGGCAGAAGACAGCCAAGGTCAGCCTGAGCCTAGACACCTAGTGACCTGTGACACTGCAGACAGTGATAGATGTTGATGTCCACGCTCAGGTAGCCGCAGGTGGCGGATCGAGAGTGGTCGGAGGTGAAGTGTAACTAGAGGTCACACACTCACAAGGGCACGGGCCAAAGGTCGGGAAAAATAGCTGAGGTCGTGGAGCTCTAGCGGAGCCAGTCTAGGGCCGAGGCCTCCCTCCTGTACGTGGCAAAGAGGTGATCCGTATGCCGCCATGCACAGCCTCTGGACTGCTGGGGCCCTGGATGCCCGGATTTCGGCCTTGTCTTCGGAGAAGTGAGGCACATGCAGTGTGCCACCGGAGGCTGTGGCCCAGCAGAGGGCAAAATCTTGAAAATGCGGGCTTCAGTTGACTTTGCCTGAGCTCTCCTTTGGCTGAGTGCCATCCTGTGTTTCCTAGCAGGAGAAGGCATTCGTGGAGAGAGGCGGATTCCCTGTGTGCAGGCAAAGTGTGTGCTGAGATGATGAGTCGCTGGAGACCGGGGTGGACTCTTCAGACCCAGGATAGGCCTCTGGCAGGTATGTGTCAATGTTTTCTGCCCTTCGCACTCAGCCAGGTATTTGCATACAATGTTACCAGCGGAATTAGTAGTCTCCGGAGAGGCTGCCACATGTCAGCAAGCTTCACCTGGCCAGGGTCCGCCGGTGATGTAGCTACCCCATCAGTCACTACTCTCTAGAGCTTCCAGATAAACTACCAGATCTTGTCTGCCCACGGGCAACCAGTAGAGCCAGAGGCCTTCCCCCTTTGCTCTTTGGTCTCTAGGCACTCTATCAGGCACTCCAAGCTGTGAAGTGACTCAGGGGGAGAAGGAAGAGATTTCAGAGAATGAACACATCCAGAGAGAGACAGAGAGAGAGAGGCAAGAGATGCTGAGTGGGGATGCCTTGCGTAGCGATATCCTCAGGAAAGTGGGAAAGAGGTACCTGGCCTGCTCTGCCAATGCCCTGAACCAGTCCGCACCAGGGGCTCCCCTGTGCCTGCGTAGGCTTTCCCAGGGTGTGCTCAAATCCTGTGGCCACTAGGTGTCATAGGTCATAATGGAGGGCCCTGTGTCATCTGCCTGGCGGGCCAGATCTCTGCCATTGGCTCAGTCTTGTCACCAGGCCCATCATAAGCTCCGCCTACTCTTCCGGTGGTGGGACTGTCTCCATGGTGATGGCAAAGGAGCCTTAGTCCCGCCCACCTGGCCTTGACTTCACCTAGCTGGCCTGCTGACCCTCACTCAGACCTCTGTGTTGATAACAATTAATGTCGGCCAGTGCCCAGGTGTCAGCATCTGGGATAAAGGATTCCGGACCTTGCCTGGGGCAGAAGGCAGCCTAGGTCAGCTGGTACCTGGAAGTCTAGTGACTCGTGACACTGCTGCCAGTGACAGACAAATGGTGACTCCCACACTCACATATCCCCTGGTGGCAGAATGATAGTGATGGGTGGAGAAACATCGCTCCGGAGCACTCGCGCAATGGGGCACCGGCCAAAGGCCAGGGCCAGTAGTGGACGTCGCGGAGCTGAATGGCGAGCCAGTGAAGGGCCCAAGGATTCCTCTTGGATGTGGGAAACATGTCATCCGGGTCCCCACGTCCATAAACCACTGGATTGCTGGGGCCCGGGATGCCAGGATTTCGGCCTTGCCTTCGCAGCCCGGCCACATAGGCAGCCTTCCGCCGGAGGCGGGGATATGTAGACAGCAAAAATGTGGAAAATGGCAGTGTCTCCTCGATTTCTCTGGCATCGGCCTTTTTGAGCGGCATGCTCTTTTCCTAGTAGGATGAGGCACCGACGGAGAAAGGCAGGATTATGTGTGCAGGAAAGGTATGTGCTGAGAAGGTGACAAGGTTGAGACCAGGTTGGGATCTTTAGTCCCAGGAAAGGCCCCTGGCAGGTGTGGGTCAATGTTCTGTGCCCATCCCACTTGGCGTGGGGAGGTTTACACCATACAAAGCAGCAGCGGAATTATTCTTCCCCCAGAGGTTGCGTGTGCCCACAAGCTCCACCTGGCCAGGGTCCGCCCCTACCGTATTGCCCATGTCGATCAACAGAAGCTAAGAGCTTCCAGAGAGACTAACTGCTATTCTCTAGCCACGGGGAAGCGGTACAGCCAGAAGCCTCCCCTGTTTCATCTCCAGGTTCCCTCTCAGGCCCCTCATAGTTGTGATGTGTCTCAGGGGTAGCAAAAAGAGATTTCTTTAAAAGAACACATACAAAGAGGGGCCATAGATGCTGAGGAAGGGCGCCTTGCCTACTGATATCGTAGCGTAAGTGGCAAAGAGGTACCTGCCTGCTGTCCCAGTATGTCGAACGTGTCCACATCAGGGGTTGCCTACTGTGAAGTTATTCCCTGGGTGCCCTCGATTTTGTGCCCAAGGACAGAAGGGGCCGTTGTGTGTCCATGGGTAAAATGGAGGGCTCTGCGGAACCGGCCGGTTAGGCTGGACCTCTCCTATTGGCTGAGAGTTTGTGACCCGTCCCCGTCAGAAGTTCCGGCCAGCCTTGCGGTGGCTGTCTCCATGGTGATTGGGAAGGAAGCCTTAGGCCCCGCACTCAGCCTTCACCTGGCCCACCTGGCCTCTTTACCGTCATCTAGACCGCTGTGTAGATGAAAGAAAGGATGTCGGCCAGTGACCACGTGTCCTCATTTCCTTTGAAGGATTAAGCTCCTTGCCTGGGCAGAAGACAGCCAAGGTCAGCCTGAGCCTAGACACCTAGTGACCTGTGACACTGCAGACAGTGATAGATGTTGATGTCCACGCTCAGGTAGCCGCAGGTGGCGGATCGAGAGTGGTCGGAGGTGAAGTGTAACTAGAGGTCACACACTCACAAGGGCACGGGCCAAAGGTCGGGAAAAATAGCTGAGGTCGTGGAGCTCTAGCGGAGCCAGTCTAGGGCCGAGGCCTCCCTCCTGTACGTGGCAAAGAGGTGATCCGTATGCCGCCATGCACAGCCTCTGGACTGCTGGGGCCCTGGATGCCCGGATTTCGGCCTTGTCTTCGGAGAAGTGAGGCACATGCAGTGTGCCACCGGAGGCTGTGGCCCAGCAGAGGGCAAAATCTTGAAAATGCGGGCTTCAGTTGACTTTGCCTGAGCTCTCCTTTGGCTGAGTGCCATCCTGTGTTTCCTAGCAGGAGAAGGCATTCGTGGAGAGAGGCGGATTCCCTGTGTGCAGGCAAAGTGTGTGCTGAGATGATGAGTCGCTGGAGACCGGGGTGGACTCTTCAGACCCAGGATAGGCCTCTAGCAGGTATGTGTCAATGTTTTCTGCCCTTCGCACTCAGCCAGGTATTTGCATACAATGTTACCAGCGGAATTAGTAGTCTCCGGAGAGGCTGCCACATGTCAGCAAGCTTCACCTGGCCAGGGTCCGCCGGTGATGTAGCTACCCCATCAGTCACTACTCTCTAGAGCTTCCAGATAAACTACCAGATCTTGTCTGCCCACGGGCAACCAGTAGAGCCAGAGGCCTTCCCCCTTTGCTCTTTGGTCTCTAGGCACTCTATCAGGCACTCCAAGCTGTGAAGTGACTCAGGGGGAGAAGGAAGAGATTTCAGAGAATGAACACATCCAGAGAGAGACAGAGAGAGAGAGGCAAGAGATGCTGAGTGGGGATGCCTTGCGTAGCGATATCCTCAGGAAAGTGGGAAAGAGGTACCTGGCCTGCTCTGCCAATGCCCTGAACCAGTCCGCACCAGGGGCTCCCCTGTGCCTGCGTAGGCTTTCCCAGGGTGTGCTCAAATCCTGTGGCCACTAGGTGTCATAGGTCATAATGGAGGGCCCTGTGTCATCTGCCTGGCGGGCCAGATCTCTGCCATTGGCTCAGTCTTGTCACCAGGCCCATCATAAGCTCCGCCTACTCTTCCGGTGGTGGGACTGTCTCCATGGTGATGGCAAAGGAGCCTTAGTCCCGCCCACCTGGCCTTGACTTCACCTAGCTGGCCTGCTGACCCTCACTCAGACCTCTGTGTTGATAACAATTAATGTCGGCCAGTGCCCAGGTGTCAGCATCTGGGATAAAGGATTCCGGACCTTGCCTGGGGCAGAAGGCAGCCTAGGTCAGCTGGTACCTGGAAGTCTAGTGACTCGTGACACTGCTGCCAGTGACAGACAAATGGTGACTCCCACACTCACATATCCCCTGGTGGCAGAATGATAGTGATGGGTGGAGAAACATCGCTCCGGAGCACTCGCGCAATGGGGCACCGGCCAAAGGCCAGGGCCAGTAGTGGACGTCGCGGAGCTGAATGGCGAGCCAGTGAAGGGCCCAAGGATTCCTCTTGGATGTGGGAAACATGTCATCCGGGTCCCCACGTCCATAAACCACTGGATTGCTGGGGCCCGGGATGCCAGGATTTCGGCCTTGCCTTCGCAGCCCGGCCACATAGGCAGCCTTCCGCCGGAGGCGGGGATATGTAGACAGCAAAAATGTGGAAAATGGCAGTGTCTCCTCGATTTCTCTGGCATCGGCCTTTTTGAGCGGCATGCTCTTTTCCTAGTAGGATGAGGCACCGACGGAGAAAGGCAGGATTATGTGTGCAGGAAAGGTATGTGCTGAGAAGGTGACAAGGTTGAGACCAGGTTGGGATCTTTAGTCCCAGGAAAGGCCCCTGGCAGGTGTGGGTCAATGTTCTGTGCCCATCCCACTTGGCGTGGGGAGGTTGACACCATACAAAGCAGCAGCGGAATTATTCTTCCCCCAGAGGTTGCGTGTGCCCACAAGCTCCACCTGGCCAGGGTCCGCCCCTACCGTATTGCCCATGTCGATCAACAGAAGCTAAGAGCTTCCAGAGAGACTAACTGCTATTCTCTAGCCACGGGGAAGCGGTACAGCCAGAAGCCTCCCCTGTTTCATCTCCAGGTTCCCTCTCAGGCCCCTCATAGTTGTGATGTGTCTCAGGGGTAGCAAAAAGAGATTTCTTTAAAAGAACACATACAAAGAGGGGCCATAGATGCTGAGGAAGGGCGCCTTGCCTACTGATATCGTAGCGTAAGTGGCAAAGAGGTACCTGCCTGCTGTCCCAGTATGTCGAACGTGTCCATATCAGGGGTTGCCTACTGTGAAATTATTCCCTGGGTGCCCTCGATTTTGTGCCCAAGGACAGAAGGGGCCGTTGTGTGTCCATGGGTAAAATGGAGGGCTCTGCGGAACCGGCCGGTTAGGCTGGACCTCTCCTATTGGCTGAGAGTTTGTGACCCGTCCCCGTCAGAAGTTCCGGCCAGCCTTGCGGTGGCTGTCTCCATGGTGATTGGGAAGGAAGCCTTAGGCCCCGCACTCAGCCTTCACCTGGCCCACCTGGCCTCTTTACCCTCATCTAGACCGCTGTGTAGATGAAAGAAAGGATGTCGGCCAGTGACCACGTGTCCTCATTTCCTTTGAAGGATTAAGCTCCTTGCCTGGGCAGAAGACAGCCAAGGTCAGCCTGAGCCTAGACACCTAGTGACCTGTGACACTGCAGAGAGTGATAGATGTTGATGTCCACGCTCAGGTAGCCGCAGGTGGCGGATCGAGAGTGGTCGGAGGTGAAGTGTAACTAGAGGTCACACACTCACAAGGGCACGGGCCAAAGGTCGGGAAAAATAGCTGAGGTCGTGGAGCTCTAGCGGAGCCAGTCTAGGGCCGAGGCCTCCCTCCTGTACGTGGCAAAGAGGTGATCCGTATGCCGCCATGCGCAGCCTCTGGACTGCTGGGGCCCTGGATGCCCGGATTTCGGCCTTGTCTTCGGAGAAGTGAGGCACATGCAGTGTGCCACCGGAGGCTGTGGCCCAGCAGAGGGCAAAATCTTGAAAATGCGGGCTTCAGTTGACTTTGCCTGAGCTCTCCTTTGGCTGAGTGCCATCCTGTGTTTCCTAGCAGGAGAAGGCATTCGTGGAGAGAGGCGGATTCCCTGTGTGCAGGCAAAGTGTGTGCTGAGATGATGAGTCGCTGGAGACCGGGGTGGACTCTTCAGACCCAGGATAGGCCTCTGGCAGGTATGTGTCAATGTTTTCTGCCCTTCGCACTCAGCCAGGTATTTGCATACAATGTTACCAGCGGAATTAGTAGTCTCCGGAGAGGCTGCCACATGTCAGCAAGCTTCACCTGGCCAGGGTCCGCCGGTGATGTAGCTACCCCATCAGTCACTACTCTCTAGACCTTCCAGATAAACTACCAGATCTTGTCTGTCCATGGGCAACCAGTAGAGCCAGAGGCCTTCCCCCTTTGCTCTTTGGTCTCTAGGCACTCTATCAGGCACTCCAAGCTGTGAAGTGACTCAGGGGGAGAAGGAAGAGATTTCAGAGAATGAACACATCCAGAGAGAGACAGAGAGAGAGAGGCAAGAGATGCTGAGTGGGGATGCCTTGCGTAGCGATATCCTCAGGAAAGTGGGAAAGAGGTACCTGGCCTGCTCTGCCAATGCCCTGAACCAGTCCGCACCAGGGGCTCCCCTGTGCCTGTGTAGGCTTTCCCAGGGTGTGCTCAAATCCTGTGGCCAGTAGGTGTCATAGGTCATAATGGAGGGCCCTGTGTCATCTGCCTGGCGGGCCAGATCTCTGCCATTGGCTCAGTCTTGTCACCAGGCCCATCATAAGCTCCGCCTACTCTTCCGGTGGTGGGACTGTCTCCATGGTGATGGCAAAGGAGCCTTAGTCCCGCCCACCTGGCCTTGACTTCACCTAGCTGGCCTGCTGACCCTCACTCAGACCTCTGTGTTGATAACAATTAATGTCGGCCAGTGCCCAGGTGTCAGCATCTGGGATAAAGGATTCCGGACCTTGCCTGGGGCAGAAGGCAGCCTAGGTCAGCTGGTACCTGGAAGTCTAGTGACTCGTGACACTGCTACCAGTGACAGACAAATGGTGACTCCCACACTCACATATCCCCTGGTTGGAGAATGATAGTGATGGGTGGAGAAACATCGCTCCGGAGCACTCGCGCAATGGGGCACCGGCCAAAGGCCAGGGCCAGTAGTGGACGTCGCGGAGCTGAATGGCGAGCCAGTGAAGGGCCCAAGGATTCCTCTTGGATGTGGGAAACATGTCATCCGGGTGCCCACGTCCATAAACCACTGGATTGCTGGGGCCCGGGATGCCAGGATTTCGGCCTTGCCTTCGCAGCCCGGCCACATAGGCAGCCTTCCGCCGGAGGCGGGGATATGTAGACAGCCAAAATGTGGAAAATGGCAGTGTCTCCTCGATTTCTCTGGCATCGGCCTTTTTGAGCGGCATGCTCTTTTCCTAGTAGGATGAGGCACCGACGGAGAAAGGCAGGATTATGTGTGCAGGAAAGGTATGTGCTGAGAAGGTGACAAGGTTGAGACCAGGTTGGGATCTTTAGTCCCAGGAAAGGCCCCTGGCAGGTGTGGGTCAATGTTCTGTGCCCATCCCACTTGGCGTGGGGAGGTTGACACCATACAAAGCAGCAGCGGAATTATTCTTCCCCCAGAGGTTGCGTGTGCCCACAAGCTCCACCTGGCCAGGGTCCGCCCCTACCGTATTGCCCATGTCGATCAACAGAAGCTAAGAGCTTCCAGAGAGACTAACTGCTATTCTCTAGCCACGGGGAAGCGGTACAGCCAGAAGCCTCCCCTGTTTCATCTCCAGGTTCCCTCTCAGGCCCCTCATAGTTGTGATGTGTCTCAGGGGTAGCAAAAAGAGATTTCTTTAAAAGAACACATACAAAGAGGGGCCATAGATGCTGAGGAAGGGCGCCTTGCCTACTGATATCGTAGCGTAAGTGGCAAAGAGGTACCTGCCTGCTGTCCCAGTATGTCGAACGTGTCCACATCAGGGGTTGCCTACTGTGAAGTTATTCCCTGGGTGCCCTCGATTTTGTGGCCAAGGACAGAAGGGGCCGTTGTGTGTCCATGGGTAAAATGGAGGGCTCTGCGGAACCGGCCGGTTAGGCTGGACCTCTCCTATTGGCTGAGAGTTTGTGACCCGTCCCCGTCAGAAGTTCCGGCCAGCCTTGCGGTGGCTGTCTCCATGGTGATTGGGAAGGAAGCCTTAGGCCCCGCACTCAGCCTTCACCTGGCCCACCTGGCCTCTTTACCGTCATCTAGACCGCTGTGTAGATGAAAGAAAGGATGTCGGCCAGTGACCACGTGTCCTCATTTCCTTTGAAGGATTAAGCTCCTTGCCTGGGCAGAAGACAGCCAAGGTCAGCCTGAGCCTAGACACCTAGTGACCTGTGACACTGCAGACAGTGATAGATGTTGATGTCCACGCTCAGGTAGCCGCAGGTGGCGGATCGAGAGTGGTCGGAGGTGAAGTGTAACTAGAGGTCACACACTCACAAGGGCACGGGCCAAAGGTCGGGAAAAATAGCTGAGGTCGTGGAGCTCTAGCGGAGCCAGTCTAGGGCCGAGGCCTCCCTCCTGTACGTGGCAAAGAGGTGATCCGTATGCCGCCATGCGCAGCCTCTGGACTGCTGGGGCCCTGGATGCCCGGATTTCGGCCTTGTCTTCGGAGAAGTGACGCACATGCAGTGTGCCACCGGAGGCTGTGGCCCAGCAGAGGGCAAAATCTTGAAAATGCGGGCTTCAGTTGACTTTGCCTGAGCTCTCCTTTGGCTGAGTGCCATCCTGTGTTTCCTAGCAGGAGAAGGCATTCGTGGAGAGAGGCGGATTCCCTGTGTGCAGGCAAAGTGTGTGCTGAGATGATGAGTCGCTGGAGACCGGGGTGGACTCTTCAGACCCAGGATAGGCCTCTGGCAGGTATGTGTCAATGTTTTCTGCCCTTCGCACTCAGCCAGGTATTTGCATACAATGTTACCAGCGGAATTAGTAGTCTCCGGAGAGGCTGCCACATGTCAGCAAGCTTCACCTGGCCAGGGTCCGCCGGTGATGTAGCTACCCCATCAGTCACTAGTCTCTAGAGCTTCCAGATAAACTACCAGATCTTGTCTGCCCATGGGCAAGCAGTAGAGCCAGAGGCCTTCCCCCTTTGCTCTTTGGTCTCTAGGCACTCTATCAGGCACTCCAAGCTGTGAAGTGACTCAGGGGGAGAAGGAAGAGATTTCAGAGAATGAACACATCCAGAGAGAGACAGAGAGAGGCAAGAGATGCTGAGTGGGGATGCCTTGCGTAGCGATATCCTCAGGAAAGTGGGAAAGAGGTACCTGGCCTGCTCTGCCAATGCCCTGAACCAGTCCGCACCAGGGGCTCCCCTGTGCCTGCGTAGGCTTTCCCAGGGTGTGCTCAAATCCTGTGGCCACTAGGTGTCATAGGTCATAATTGAGGGCCTTGTGTCATCTGCCTGGCGGGCCAGATCTCTGCCATTGGCTCAGTCTTGTCACCAGGCCCATCATAAGCTCCGCCTACTCTTCCGGTGGTGGGACTGTCTCCATGGTGATGGCAAAGGAGCCTTAGTCCCGCCCACCTGGCCTTGACTTCACCTAGCTGGCCTGCTGACCCTCACTCAGACCTCTGTGTTGATAACAATTAATGTCGGCCAGTGCCCAGGTGTCAGCATCTGGGATAAAGGATTCCGGACCTTGCCTGGGGCAGAAGGCAGCCTAGGTCAGCTGGTACCTGGAAGTCTAGTGACTCGTGACACTGCTACCAGTGACAGACAAATGGTGACTCCCACACTCACATATCCCCTGGTGGCAGAATGATAGTGATGGGTGGAGAAACATCGCTCCGGAGCACTCGCGCAATGGGGCACCGGCCAAAGGCCAGGGCCAGTAGTGGACGTCGCGGAGCTGAATGGCGAGCCAGTGAAGGGCCCAAGGATTCCTCTTGGATGTGGGAAACATGTCATCCGGGTCCCCACGTCCATAAACCACTGGATTGCTAGGGCCCGGGATGCCAGGATTTCGGCCTTGCCTTCGCAGCCCGGCCACATAGGCAGCCTTCCGCCGGAGGCGGGGATATGTAGACAGCAAAAATGTGGAAAATGGCAGTGTCTCCTCGATTTCTCTGGCATCGGCCTTTTTGAGCGGCATGCTTTTTTCCTAGTAGGATGAGGCACCGACGGAGAAAGGCAGGATTATGTGTGCAGGAAAGGTATGTGCTGAGAAGGTGACAAGGTTGAGACCAGGTTCGGATCTTTAGTCCCAGGAAAGGCCCCTGGCAGGTGTGGGTCAATGTTCTGTGCCCATCCCACTTGGCGTGGGGAGGTTTACACCATACAAAGCAGCAGCGGAATTATTCTTCCCCCAGAGGTGCGTGTGCCCACAAGCTCCACCTGGCCAGGGTCCGCCCCTACCGTATTGCCCATGTCGATCAACAGAAGCTAAGAGCTTCCAGAGAGACTAACTGCTATTCTCTAGCCACGGGGAAGCGGTACAGCCAGAAGCCTCCCCTGTTTCATCTCCAGGTTCCCTCTCAGGCCCCTCATAGTTGTGATGTGTCTCAGGGGTAGCAAAAAGAGATTTCTTTAAAAGAACACATACAAAGAGGGGCCATAGATGCTGAGGAAGGGCGCCTTGCCTACTGATATCGTAGCGTAAGTGGCAAAGAGGTACCTGCCTGCTGTCCCAGTATGTCGAACGTGTCCACATCAGGGGTTGCCTACTGTGAAGTTATTCCCTGGGTGCCCTCGATTTTGTGGCCAAGGACAGAAGGGGCCGTTGTGTGTCCATGGGTAAAATGGAGGGCTCTGCGGAACCGGCCGGTTAGGCTGGACCTCTCCTATTGGCTGAGAGTTTGTGACCCGTCCCGGTCAGAAGTTCCGGCCAGCCTTGCGGTGGCTGTCTCCATGGTGATTGGGAAGGAAGCCTTAGGCCCCGCACTCAGCCTTCACCTGGCCCACCTGGCCTCTTTACCGTCATCTAGACCGCTGTGTAGATGAAAGAAAGGATGTCGGCCAGTGACCACGTGTCCTCATTTCCTTTGAAGGATTAAGCTCCTTGCCTGGGCAGAAGACAGCCAAGGTCAGCCTGAGCCTAGACACCTAGTGACCTGTGACACTGCAGACAGTGATAGATGTTGATGTCCACGCTCAGGTAGCCGCAGGTGGCGGATCGAGAGTGGTCGGAGGTGAAGTGTAACTAGAGGTCACACACTCACAAGGGCACGGGCCAAAGGTCGGGAAAAATAGCTGAGGTCGTGGAGCTCTAGCGGAGCCAGTCTAGGGCCGAGGCCTCCCTCCTGTACGTGGCAAAGAGGTGATCCGTATGCCGCCATGCACAGCCTCTGGACTGCTGGGGCCCTGGATGCCCGGATTTCGGCCTTGTCTTCGGAGAAGTGAGGCACATGCAGTGTGCCACCGGAGGCTGTGGCCCAGCAGAGGGCAAAATCTTGAAAATGCGGGCTTCAGTTGACTTTGCCTGAGCTCTCCTTTGGCTGAGTGCCATCCTGTGTTTCCTAGCAGGAGAAGGCATTCGTGGAGAGAGGCGGATTCCCTGTGTGCAGGCAAAGTGTGTGCTGAGATGATGAGTCGCTGGAGACCGGGGTGGACTCTTCAGACCCAGGATAGGCCTCTGGCAGGTATGTGTCAATGTTTTCTGCCCTTCGCACTCAGCCAGGTATTTGCATACAATGTTACCAGCGGAATTAGTAGTCTCCGGAGAGGCTGCCACATGTCAGCAAGCTTCACCTGGCCAGGGTCCGCCGGTGATGTAGCTACCCCATCAGTCACTACTCTCTAGAGCTTCCAGATAAACTACCAGATCTTGTCTGCCCATGGGCAAGCAATAGAGCCAGAGGCCTTCCCCCTTTGCTCTTTGGTCTCTAGGCACTCTATCAGGCACTCCAAGCTGTGAAGTGACTCAGGGGGAGAAGGAAGAGATTTCAGAGAATGAACACATCCAGAGAGAGACAGAGAGAGAGAGGCAAGAGATGCTGAGTGGGGATGCCTTGCGTAGCGATATCCTCAGGAAAGTGGGAAAGAGGTACCTGGCCTGCTCTGCCAATGCCCTGAACCAGTCCGCACCAGGGGCTCCCCTGTGCCTGCGTAGGCTTTCCCAGGGTGTGCTCAAATCCTGTGGCCACTAGGTGTCATAGGTCATAATGGAGGGCCCTGTGTCATCTGCCTGGCGGGCCAGATCTCTGCCATTGGCTCAGTCTTGTCACCAGGCCCATCATAAGCTCCGCCTACTCTTCCGGTGGTGGGACTGTCTCCATGGTGATGGCAAAGGAGCCTTAGTCCCGCCCACCTGGCCTTGACTTCACCTAGCTGGCCTGCTGACCCTCACTCAGACCTCTGTGTTGATAACAATTAATGTCGGCCAGTGCCCAGGTGTCAGCATCTGGGATAAAGGATTCCGGACCTTGCCTGGGGCAGAAGGCAGCCTAGGTCAGCTGGTACCTGGAAGTCTAGTGACTCGTGACACTGCTGCCAGTGACAGACAAATGGTGACTCCCACACTCACATATCCCCTGGTGGCAGAATGATAGTGATGGGTGGAGAAACATCGCTCCGGAGCACTCGCGCAATGGGGCACCGGCCAAAGGCCAGGGCCAGTAGTGGACGTCGCGGAGCTGAATGGCGAGCCAGTGAAGGGCCCAAGGATTCCTCTTGGATGTGGGAAACATGTCATCCGGGTCCCCACGTCCATAAACCACTGGATTGCTGGGGCCCGGGATGCCAGGATTTCGGCCTTGCCTTCGCAGCCCGGCCACATAGGCAGCCTTCCGCCGGAGGCGGGGATATGTAGACAGCAAAAATGTGGAAAATGGCAGTGTCTCCTCGATTTCTCTGGCATCGGCCTTTTTGAGCGGCATGCTTTTTTCCTAGTAGGATGAGGCACCGACGGAGAAAGGCAGGATTATGTGTGCAGGAAAGGTATGTGCTGAGAAGGTGACAAGGTTGAGACCAGGTTGGGATCTTTAGTCCCAGGAAAGGCCCCTGGCAGGTGTGGGTCAATGTTCTGTGCCCATCCCACTTGGCGTGGGGAGGTTGACACCATACAAAGCAGCAGCGGAATTATTCTTCCCCCAGAGGTTGCGTGTGCCCACAAGCTCCACCTGGCCAGGGTCCGCCCCTACCGTATTGCCCATGTCGATCAACAGAAGCTAAGAGCTTCCAGAGAGACTAACTGCTATTCTCTAGCCACGGGGAAGCGGTACAGCCAGAAGCCTCCCCTGTTTCATCTCCAGGTTCCCTCTCAGGCCCCTCATAGTTGTGATGTGTCTCAGGGGTAGCAAAAAGAGATTTCTTTAAAAGAACACATACAAAGAGGGGCCATAGATGCTGAGGAAGGGCGCCTTGCCTACTGATATCGTAGCGTAAGTGGCAAAGAGGTACCTGCCTGCTGTCCCAGTATGTCGAACGTGTCCACATCAGGGGTTGCCTACTGTGAAATTATTCCCTGGGTGCCCTCGATTTTGTGGCCAAGGACAGAAGGGGCCGTTGTGTGTCCATGGGTAAAATAGAGGGCTCTGCGGAACCGGCCGGTTAGGCTGGACCTCTCCTATTGGCTGAGAGTTTGTGACCCGTCCCCGTCAGAAGTTCCGGCCAGCCTTGCGGTGGCTGTCTCCATGGTGATTAGGAAGGAAGCCTTAGGCCCCGCACTCAGCCTTCACCTGGCCCACCTGGCCTCTTTACCCTCATCTAGACCGCTGTGTAGATGAAAGAAAGGATGTCGGCCAGTGACCACGTGTCCTCATTTCCTTTGAAGGATTAAGCTCCTTGCCTGGGCAGAAGACAGCCAAGGTCAGCCTGAGCCTAGACACCTAGTGACCTGTGACACTGCAGAGAGTGATAGATGTTGATGTCCACGCTCAGGTAGCCGCAGGTGGCGGATCGAGAGTGGTCGGAGGTGAAGTGTAACTAGAGGTCACACACTCACAAGGGCACGGGCCAAAGGTCGGGAAAAATAGCTGAGGTCGTGGAGCTCTAGCGGAGCCAGTCTAGGGCCGAGGCCTCCCTCCTGTACGTGGCAAAGAGGTGATCCGTATGCCGCCATGCGCAGCCTCTGGACTGCTGGGGCCCTGGATGCCCGGATTTCGGCCTTGTCTTCGGAGAAGTGAGGCACATGCAGTGTGCCACCGGAGGCTGTGGCCCAGCAGAGGGCAAAATCTTGAAAATGCGGGCTTCAGTTGACTTTGCCTGAGCTCTCCTTTGGCTGAGTGCCATCCTGTGTTTCCTAGCAGGAGAAGGCATTCGTGGAGAGAGGCGGATTCCCTGTGTGCAGGCAAAGTGTGTGCTGAGATGATGAGTCGCTGGAGACCGGGGTGGACTCTTCAGACCCAGGATAGGCCTCTGGCAGGTATGTGTCAATGTTTTCTGCCCTTCGCACTCAGCCAGGTATTTGCATACAATGTTACCAGCGGAATTAGTAGTCTCCGGAGAGGCTGCCACATGTCAGCAAGCTTCACCTGGCCAGGGTCCGCCGGTGATGTAGCTACCCCATCAGTCACTAGTCTCTAGAGCTTCCAGATAAACTACCAGATCTTGTCTGCCCATGGGCAAGCAGTAGAGCCAGAGGCCTTCCCCCTTTGCTCTTTGGTCTCTAGGCACTCTATCAGGCACTCCAAGCTGTGAAGTGACTCAGGGGGAGAAGGAAGAGATTTCAGAGAATGAACACATCCAGAGAGAGACAGAGAGAGGCAAGAGATGCTGAGTGGGGATGCCTTGCGTAGCGATATCCTCAGGAAAGTGGGAAAGAGGTACCTGGCCTGCTCTGCCAATGCCCTGAACCAGTCCGCACCAGGGGCTCCCCTGTGCCTGCGTAGGCTTTCCCAGGGTGTGCTCAAATCCTGTGGCCACTAGGTGTCATAGGTCATAATGGAGGGCCCTGTGTCATCTGCCTGGCGGGCCAGATCTCTGCCATTGGCTCAGTCTTGTCACCAGGCCCATCATAAGCTCCGCCTACTCTTCCGGTGGTGGGACTGTCTCCATGGTGATGGCAAAGGAGCCTTAGTCCCGCCCACCTGGCCTTGACTTCACCTAGCTGGCCTGCTGACCCTCACTCAGACCTCTGTGTTGATAACAATTAATGTCGGCCAGTGCCCAGGTGTCAGCATCTGGGATAAAGGATTCCGGACCTTGCCTGGGGCAGAAGGCAGCCTAGGTCAGCTGGTACCTGGAAGTCTAGTGACTCGTGACACTGCTGCCAGTGACAGACAAATGGTGACTCCCACACTCACATATCCCCTGGTGGCAGAATGATAGTGATGGGTGGAGAAACATCGCTCCGGAGCACTCGCGCAATGGGGCACCGGCCAAAGGCCAGGGCCAGTAGTGGACGTCGCGGAGCTGAATGGCGAGCCAGTGAAGGGCCCAAGGATTCCTCTTGGATGTGGGAAACATGTCATCCGGGTCCCCACGTCCATAAACCACTGGATTGCTGGGGCCCGGGATGCCAGGATTTCGGCCTTGCCTTCGCAGCCCGGCCACATAGGCAGCCTTCCGCCGGAGGCGGGGATATGTAGACAGCAAAAATGTGGAAAATGGCAGTGTCTCCTCGATTTCTCTGGCATCGGCCTTTTTGAGCGGCATGCTTTTTTCCTAGTAGGATGAGGCACCGACGGAGAAAGGCAGGATTATGTGTGCAGGAAAGGTATGTGCTGAGAAGGTGACAAGGTTGAGACCAGGTTGGGATCTTTAGTCCCAGGAAAGGCCCCTGGCAGGTGTGGGTCAATGTTCTGTGCCCATCCCACTTGGCGTGGGGAGGTTGACACCATACAAAGCAGCAGCGGAATTATTCTTCCCCCAGAGGTTGCGTGTGCCCACAAGCTCCACCTGGCCAGGGTCCGCCCCTACCGTATTGCCCATGTCGATCAACAGAAGCTAAGAGCTTCCAGAGAGACTAACTGCTATTCTCTAGCCACGGGGAAGCGGTACAGCCAGAAGCCTCCCCTGTTTCATCTCCAGGTTCCCTCTCAGGCCCCTCATAGTTGTGATGTGTCTCAGGGGTAGCAAAAAGAGATTTCTTTAAAAGAACACATACAAAGAGGGGCCATAGATGCTGAGGAAGGGCGCCTTGCCTACTGATATCGTAGCGTAAGTGGCAAAGAGGTACCTGCCTGCTGTCCCAGGATGTCGAACGTGTCCACATCAGGGGTTGCCTACTGTGAAGTTATTCCCTGGGTGCCCTCGATTTTGTGGCCAAGGACAGAAGGGGCCGTTGTGTGTCCATGGGTAAAATGGAGGGCTCTGCGGAACCGGCCGGTTAGGCTGGACCTCTCCTATTGGCTGAGAGTTTGTGACCCGTCCCCGTCAGAAGTTCCGGCCAGCCTTGCGGTGGCTGTCTCCATGGTGATTGGGAAGGAAGCCTTAGGCCCCGCACTCAGCCTTCACCTGGCCCTCCTGGCCTCTTTACCCTCATCTAGACCGCTGTGTAGATGAAAGAAAGGATGTCGGCCAGTGACCACGTGTCCTCATTTCCTTTGAAGGATTAAGCTCCTTGCCTGGGCAGAAGACAGCCAAGGTCAGCCTGAGCCTAGACACCTAGTGACCTGTGACACTGCAGACAGTGATAGATGTTGATGTCCACGCTCAGGTAGCCGCAGGTGGCGGATCGAGAGTGGTCGGAGGTGAAGTGTAACTAGAGGTCACACACTCACAAGGGCACGGGCCAAAGGTCGGGAAAAATAGCTGAGGTCGTGGAGCTCTAGCGGAGCCAGTCTAGGGCCGAGGCCTCCCTCCTGTACGTGGCAAAGAGGTGATCCGTATGCCGCCATGCGCAGCCTCTGGACTGCTGGGGCCCTGGATGCCCGGATTTCGGCCTTGTCTTCGGAGAAGTGACGCACATGCAGTGTGCCACCGGAGGCTGTGGCCCAGCAGAGGGCAAAATCTTGAAAATGCGGGCTTCAGTTGACTTTGCCTGAGCTCTCCTTTGGCTGAGTGCCATCCTGTGTTTCCTAGCAGGAGAAGGCATTCGTGGAGAGAGGCGGATTCCCTGTGTGCAGGCAAAGTGTGTGCTGAGATGATGAGTCGCTGGAGACCGGGGTGGACTCTTCAGACCCAGGATAGGCCTCTGGCAGGTATGTGTCAATGTTTTCTGCCCTTCGCACTCAGCCAGGTATTTGCATACAATGTTACCAGCGGAATTAGTAGTCTCCGGAGAGGCTGCCACATGTCAGCAAGCTTCACCTGGCCAGGGTCCGCCGGTGATGTAGCTACCCCATCAGTCACTACTCTCTAGAGCTTCCAGATAAACTACCAGATCTTGTCTGCCCATGGGCAAGCAGTAGAGCCAGAGGCCTTCCCCCTTTGCTCTTTGGTCTCTAGGCACTCTATCAGGCACTCCAAGCTGTGAAGTGACTCAGGGGGAGAAGGAAGAGATTTCAGAGAATGAACACATCCAGAGAGAGACAGAGAGAGAGAGGCAAGAGATGCTGAGTGGGGATGCCTTGCGTAGCGATATCCTCAGGAAAGTGGGAAAGAGGTACCTGGCCTGCTCTGCCAATGCCCTGAACCAGTCCGCACCAGGGGCTCCCCTGTGCCTGCGTAGGCTTTCCCAGGGTGTGCTCAAATCCTGTGGCCACTAGGTGTCATAGGTCATAATGGAGGGCCCTGTGTCATCTGCCTGGCGGGCCAGATCTCTGCCATTGGCTCAGTCTTGTCACCAGGCCCATCATAAGCTCCGCCTACTCTTCCGGTGGTGGGACTGTCTCCATGGTGATGGCAAAGGAGCCTTAGTCCCGCCCACCTGGCCTTGACTTCACCTAGCTGGCCTGCTGACCCTCACTCAGACCTCTGTGTTGATAACAATTAATGTCGGCCAGTGCCCAGGTGTCAGCATCTGGGATAAAGGATTCCGGACCTTGCCTGGGGCAGAAGGCAGCCTAGGTCAGCTGGTACCTGGAAGTCTAGTGACTCGTGACACTGCTGCCAGTGACAGACAAATGGTGACTCCCACACTCACATATCCCCTGGTGGCAGAATGATAGTGATGGGTGGAGAAACATCGCTCCGGAGCACTCGCGCAATGGGGCACCGGCCAAAGGCCAGGGCCAGTAGTGGACGTCGCGGAGCTGAATGGCGAGCCAGTGAAGGGCCCAAGGATTCCTCTTGGATGTGGGAAACATGTCATCCGGGTCCCCACGTCCATAAACCACTGGATTGCTGGGGCCCGGGATGCCAGGATTTCGGCCTTGCCTTCGCAGCCCGGCCACATAGGCAGCCTTCCGCCGGAGGCGGGGATATGTAGACAGCAAAAATGTGGAAAATGGCAGTGTCTCCTCGATTTCTCTGGCATCGGCCTTTTTGAGCGGCATGCTTTTTTCCTAGTAGGATGAGGCACCGACGGAGAAAGGCAGGATTATGTGTGCAGGAAAGGTATGTGCTGAGAAGGTGACAAGGTTGAGACCAGGTTGGGATCTTTAGTCCCAGGAAAGGCCCCTGGCAGGTGTGGGTCAATGTTCTGTGCCCATCCCACTTGGCGTGGGGAGGTTGACACCATACAAAGCAGCAGCGGAATTATTCTTCCCCCAGAGGTTGCGTGTGCCCACAAGCTCCACCTGGCCAGGGTCCGCCCCTACCGTATTGCCCATGTCGATCAACAGAAGCTAAGAGCTTCCAGAGAGACTAACTGCTATTCTCTAGCCACGGGGAAGCGGTACAGCCAGAAGCCTCCCCTGTTTCATCTCCAGGTTCCCTCTCAGGCCCCTCATAGTTGTGATGTGTCTCAGGGGTAGCAAAAAGAGATTTCTTTAAAAGAACACATACAAAGAGGGGCCATAGATGCTGAGGAAGGGCGCCTTGCCTACTGATATCGTAGCGTAAGTGGCAAAGAGGTACCTGCCTGCTGTCCCAGGATGTCGAACGTGTCCACATCAGGGGTTGCCTACTGTGAAGTTATTCCCTGGGTGCCCTCGATTTTGTGGCCAAGGACAGAAGGGGCCGTTGTGTGTCCATGGGTAAAATGGAGGGCTCTGCGGAACCGGCCGGTTAGGCTGGACCTCTCCTATTGGCTGAGAGTTTGTGACCCGTCCCCGTCAGAAGTTCCGGCCAGCCTTGCGGTGGCTGTCTCCATGGTGATTGGGAAGGAAGCCTTAGGCCCCGCACTCAGCCTTCACCTGGCCCACCTGGCCTCTTTACCCTCATCTAGACCGCTGTGTAGATGAAAGAAAGGATGTCGGCCAGTGACCACGTGTCCTCATTTCCTTTGAAGGATTAAGCTCCTTGCCTGGGCAGAAGACAGCCAAGGTCAGCCTGAGCCTAGACACCTAGTGACCTGTGACACTGCAGACAGTGATAGATGTTGATGTCCACGCTCAGGTAGCCGCAGGTGGCGGATCGAGAGTGGTCGGAGGTGAAGTGTAACTAGAGGTCACACACTCACAAGGGCACGGGCCAAAGGTCGGGAAAAATAGCTGAGGTCGTGGAGCTCTAGCGGAGCCAGTCTAGGGCCGAGGCCTCCCTCCTGTACGTGGCAAAGAGGTGATCCGTATGCCGCCATGCGCAGCCTCTGGACTGCTGGGGCCCTGGATGCCCGGATTTCGGCCTTGTCTTCGGAGAAGTGAGGCACATGCAGTGTGCCACCGGAGGCTGTGGCCCAGCAGAGGGCAAAATCTTGAAAATGCGGGCTTCAGTTGACTTTGCCTGAGCTCTCCTTTGGCTGAGTGCCATCCTGTGTTTCCTAGCAGGAGAAGGCATTCGTGGAGAGAGGCGGATTCCCTGTGTGCAGGCAAAGTGTGTGCTGAGATGATGAGTCGCTGGAGACCGGGGTGGACTCTTCAGACCCAGGATAGGCCTCTGGCAGGTATGTGTCAATGTTTTCTGCCCTTCGCACTCAGCCAGGTATTTGCATACAATGTTACCAGCGGAATTAGTAGTCTCCGGAGAGGCTGCCACATGTCAGCAAGCTTCACCTGGCCAGGGTCCGCCGGTGATGTAGCTACCCCATCAGTCACTACTCTCTAGAGCTTCCAGATAAACTACCAGATCTTGTCTGCCCATGGGCAAGCAGTAGAGCCAGAGGCCTTCCCCCTTTGCTCTTTGATCTCTAGGCACTCTATCAGGCACTCCAAGCTGTGAAGTGACTCAGGGGGAGAAGGAAGAGATTTCAGAGAATGAACACATCCAGAGAGAGACAGAGAGAGAGAGGCAAGAGATGCTGAGTGGGGATGCCTTGCGTAGCGATATCCTCAGGAAAGTGGGAAAGAGGTACCTGGCCTGCTCTGCCAATGCCCTGAACCAGTCCGCACCAGGGGCTCCCCTGTGCCTGCGTAGGCTTTCCCAGGGTGTGCTCAAATCCTGTGGCCACTAGGTGTCATAGGTCATAATGGAGGGCCCTGTGTCATCTGCCTGGCGGGCCAGATCTCTGCCATTGGCTCAGTCTTGTCACCAGGCCCATCATAAGCTCCGCCTACTCTTCCGGTGGTGGGACTGTCTCCATGGTGATGGCAAAGGAGCCTTAGTCCCGCCCACCTGGCCTTGACTTCACCTAGCTGGCCTGCTGACCCTCACTCAGACCTCTGTGTTGATAACAATTAATGTCGGCCAGTGCCCAGGTGTCAGCATCTGGGATAAAGGATTCCGGACCTTGCCTGGGGCAGAAGGCAGCCTAGGTCAGCTGGTACCTGGAAGTCTAGTGACTCGTGACACTGCTGCCAGTGACAGACAAATGGTGACTCCCACACTCACATATCCCCTGGTGGCAGAATGATAGTGATGGGTGGAGAAACATCGCTCCGGAGCACTCGCGCAATGGGGCACCGGCCAAAGGCCAGGGCCAGTAGTGGACGTCGCGGAGCTGAATGGCGAGCCAGTGAAGGGCCCAAGGATTCCTCTTGGATGTGGGAAACATGTCATCCGGGTCCCCACGTCCATAAACCACTGGATTGCTAGGGCCCGGGATGCCAGGATTTCGGCCTTGCCTTCGCAGCCCGGCCACATAGGCAGCCTTCCGCCGGAGGCGGGGATATGTAGACAGCAAAAATGTGGAAAATGGCAGTGTCTCCTCGATTTCTCTGGCATCGGCCTTTTTGAGCGGCATGCTTTTTTCCTAGTAGGATGAGGCACCGACGGAGAAAGGCAGGATTATGTGTGCAGGAAAGGTATGTGCTGAGAAGGTGACAAGGTTGAGACCAGGTTGGGATCTTTAGTCCCAGGAAAGGCCCCTGGCAGGTGTGGGTCAATGTTCTGTGCCCATCCCACTTGGCGTGGGGAGGTTGACACCATACAAAGCAGCAGCGGAATTATTCTTCCCCCAGAGGTTGCGTGTGCCCACAAGCTCCACCTGGCCAGGGTCCGCCCCTACCGTATTGCCCATGTCGATCAACAGAAGCTAAGAGCTTCCAGAGAGACTAACTGCTATTCTCTAGCCACGGGGAAGCGGTACAGCCAGAAGCCTCCCCTGTTTCATCTCCAGGTTCCCTCTCAGGCCCCTCATAGTTGTGATGTGTCTCAGGGGTAGCAAAAAGAGATTTCTTTAAAAGAACACATACAAAGAGGGGCCATAGATGCTGAGGAAGGGCGCCTTGCCTACTGATATCGTAGCGTAAGTGGCAAAGAGGTACCTGCCTGCTGTCCCAGTATGTCGAACGTGTCCACATCAGGGGTTGCCTACTGTGAACTTATTCCCTGGGTGCCCTCGATTTTGTGCCCAAGGACAGAAGGGGCCGTTGTGTGTCCATGGGTAAAATGGAGGGCTCTGCGGAACCGGCCGGTTAGGCTGGACCTCTCCTATTGGCTGAGAGTTTGTGACCCGTCCCCGTCAGAAGTTCCGGCCAGCCTTGCGGTGGCTGTCTCCATGGTGATTGGGAAGGAAGCCTTAGGCCCCGCACTCAGCCTTCACCTGGCCCACCTGGCCTCTTTACCCTCATCTAGACCGCTGTGTAGATGAAAGAAAGGATGTCGGCCAGTGACCACGTGTCCTCATTTCCTTTGAAGGATTAAGCTCCTTGCCTGGGCAGAAGACAGCCAAGGTCAGCCTGAGCCTAGACACCTAGTGACCTGTGACACTGCAGACAGTGATAGATGTTGATGTCCACGCTCAGGTAGCCGCAGGTGGCGGATCGAGAGTGGTCGGAGGTGAAGTGTAACTAGAGGTCACACACTCACAAGGGCACGGGCCAAAGGTCGGGAAAAATAGCTGAGGTCGTGGAGCTCTAGCGGAGCCAGTCTAGGGCCGAGGCCTCCCTCCTGTACGTGGCAAAGAGGTGATCCGTATGCCGCCATGCACAGCCTCTGGACTGCTGGGGCCCTGGATGCCCGGATTTCGGCCTTGTCTTCGGAGAAGTGAGGCACATGCAGTGTGCCACCGGAGGCTGTGGCCCAGCAGAGGGCAAAATCTTGAAAATGCGGGCTTCAGTTGACTTTGCCTGAGCTCTCCTTTGGCTGAGTGCCATCCTGTGTTTCCTAGCAGGAGAAGGCATTCGTGGAGAGAGGCGGATTCCCTGTGTGCAGGCAAAGTGTGTGCTGAGATGATGAGTCGCTGGAGACCGGGGTGGACTCTTCAGACCCAGGATAGGCCTCTGGCAGGTATGTGTCAATGTTTTCTGCCCTTCGCACTCAGCCAGGTATTTGCATACAATGTTACCAGCGGAATTAGTAGTCTCCGGAGAGGCTGCCACATGTCAGCAAGCTTCACCTGGCCAGGGTCCGCCGGTGATGTAGCTACCCCATCAGTCACTACTCTCTAGAGCTTCCAGATAAACTACCAGATCTTGTCTGCCCATGGGCAACCAGTAGAGCCAGAGACCTTCCCCCTTTGCTCTTTGGTCTCTAGGCACTCTATCAGGCACTCCAAGCTGTGAAGTGACTCAGGGGGAGAAGGAAGAGATTTCAGAGAATGAACACATCCAGAGAGAGACAGAGAGAGAGAGGCAAGAGATGCTGAGTGGGGATGCCTTGCGTAGTGATATCCTCAGGAAAGTGGGAAAGAGGTACCTGGCCTGCTCTGCCAATGCCCTGAACCAGTCCGCACCAGGGGCTCCCCTGTGCCTGTGTAGGCTTTCCCAGGGTGTGCTCAAATCCTGTGGCCACTAGGTGTCATAGGTCATAATGGAGGGCCCTGTGTCATCTGCCTGGCGGGCCAGATCTCTGCCATTGGCTCAGTCTTGTCACCAGGCCCATCATAAGCTCCGCCTACTCTTCCGGTGGTGGGACTGTCTCCATGGTGATGGCAAAGGAGCCTTAGTCCCGCCCACCTGGCCTTGACTTCACCTAGCTGGCCTGCTGACCCTCACTCAGACCTCTGTGTTGATAACAATTAATGTCGGCCAGTGCCCAGGTGTCAGCATCTGGGATAAAGGATTCCGGACCTTGCCTGGGGCAGAAGGCAGCCTAGGTCAGCTGGTACCTGGAAGTCTAGTGACTCGTGACACTGCTGCCAGTGACAGACAAATGGTGACTCCCACACTCACATATCCCCTGGTGGCAGAATGATAGTGATGGGTGGAGAAACATCGCTCCGGAGCACTCGCGCAATGGGGCACCGGCCAAAGGCCAGGGCCAGTAGTGGACGTCGCGGAGCTGAATGGCGAGCCAGTGAAGGGCCCAAGGATTCCTCTTGGATGTGGGAAACATGTCATCCGGGTCCCCACGTCCATAAACCACTGGATTGCTGGGGCCCGGGATGCCAGGATTTCGGCCTTGCCTTCGCAGCCCGGCCACATAGGCAGCCTTCCGCCGGAGGCGGGGATATGTAGACAGCAAAAATGTGGAAAATGGCAGTGTCTCCTCGATTTCTCTGGCATCGGCCTTTTTGAGCGGCATGCTTTTTTCCTAGTAGGATGAGGCACCGACGGAGAAAGGCAGGATTATGTGTGCAGGAAAGGTATGTGCTGAGAAGGTGACAAGGTTGAGACCAGGTTGGGATCTTTAGTCCCAGGAAAGGCCCCTGGCAGGTGTGGGTCAATGTTCTGTGCCCATCCCACTTGGCGTGGGGAGGTTTACACCATACAAAGCAGCAGCGGAATTATTCTTCCCCCAGAGGTTGCGTGTGCCCACAAGCTCCACCTGGCCAGGGTCCGCCCCTACCGTATTGCCCATGTCGATCAACAGAAGCTAAGAGCTTCCAGAGAGACTAACTGCTATTCTCTAGCCACGGGGAAGCGGTACAGCCAGAAGCCTCCCCTGTTTCATCTCCAGGTTCCCTCTCAGGCCCCTCATAGTTGTGATGTGTCTCAGGGGTAGCAAAAAGAGATTTCTTTAAAAGAACACATACAAAGAGGGGCCATAGATGCTGAGGAAGGGCGCCTTGCCTACTGATATCGTAGCGTAAGTGGCAAAGAGGTACCTGCCTGCTGTCCCAGTATGTCGAACGTGTCCACATCAGGGGTTGCCTACTGTGAAATTATTCCCTGGGTGCCCTCGATTTTGTGGCCAAGGACAGAAGGGGCCGTTGTGTGTCCATGGGTAAAATGGAGGGCTCTGCGGAACCGGCCGGTTAGGCTGGACCTCTCCTATTGGCTGAGAGTTTGTGACCCGTCCCCGTCAGAAGTTCCGGCCAGCCTTGCGGTGGCTGTCTCCATGGTGATTAGGAAGGAAGCCTTAGGCCCCGCACTCAGCCTTCACCTGGCCCACCTGGCCTCTTTACCCTCATCTAGACCGCTGTGTAGATGAAAGAAAGGATGTCGGCCAGTGACCACGTGTCCTCATTTCCTTTGAAGGATTAAGCTCCTTGCCTGGGCAGAAGACAGCCAAGGTCAGCCTGAGCCTAGACACCTAGTGACCTGTGACACTGCAGAGAGTGATAGATGTTGATGTCCACGCTCAGGTAGCCGCAGGTGGCGGATCGAGAGTGGTCGGAGGTGAAGTGTAACTAGAGGTCACACACTCACAAGGGCACGGGCCAAAGGTCGGGAAAAATAGCTGAGGTCGTGGAGCTCTAGCGGAGCCAGTTTAGGGCCGAGGCCTCCCTCCTGTACGTGGCAAAGAGGTGATCCGTATGCCGCCATGCGCAGCCTCTGGACTGCTGGGGCCCTGGATGCCCGGATTTCGGCCTTGTCTTCGGAGAAGTGAGGCACATGCAGTGTGCCACCGGAGGCTGTGGCCCAGCAGAGGGCAAAATCTTGAAAATGCGGGCTTCAGTTGACTTTGCCTGAGCTCTCCTTTGGCTGAGTGCCATCCTGTGTTTCCTAGCAGGAGAAGGCATTCGTGGAGAGAGGCGGATTCCCTGTGTGCAGGCAAAGTGTGTGCTGAGATGATGAGTCGCTGGAGACCGGGGTGGACTCTTCAGACCCAGGATAGGCCTCTGGCAGGTATGTGTCAATGTTTTCTGCCCTTCGCACTCAGCCAGGTATTTGCATACAATGTTACCAGCGGAATTAGTAGTCTCCGGAGAGGCTGCCACATGTCAGCAAGCTTCACCTGGCCAGGGTCCGCCGGTGATGTAGCTACCCCATCAGTCACTACTCTCTAGAGCTTCCAGATAAACTACCAGATCTTGTCTGCCCATGGGCAAGCAGTAGAGCCAGAGGCCTTCCCCCTTTGCTCTTTGGTCTCTAGGCACTCTATCAGGCACTCCAAGCTGTGAAGTGACTCAGGGGGAGAAGGAAGAGATTTCAGAGAATGAACACATCCAGAGAGAGACAGAGAGAGGCAAGAGATGCTGAGTGGGGATGCCTTGCGTAGCGATATCCTCAGGAAAGTGGGAAAGAGGTACCTGGCCTGCTCTGCCAATGCCCTGAACCAGTCCGCACCAGGGGCTCCCCTGTGCCTGCGTAGGCTTTCCCAGGGTGTGCTCAAATCCTGTGGCCACTAGGTGTCATAGGTCATAATGGAGGGCCCTGTGTCATCTGCCTGGCGGGCCAGATCTCTGCCATTGGCTCAGTCTTGTCACCAGGCCCATCATAAGCTCCGCCTACTCTTCCGGTGGTGGGACTGTCTCCATGGTGATGGCAAAGGAGCCTTAGTCCCGCCCACCTGGCCTTGACTTCACCTAGCTGGCCTGCTGACCCTCACTCAGACCTCTGTGTTGATAACAATTAATGTCGGCCAGTGCCCAGGTGTCAGCATCTGGGATAAAGGATTCCGGACCTTGCCTGGGGCAGAAGGCAGCCTAGGTCAGCTGGTACCTGGAAGTCTAGTGACTCGTGACACTGCTGCCAGTGACAGACAAATGGTGACTCCCACACTCACATATCCCCTGGTGGCAGAATGATAGTGATGGGTGGAGAAACATCGCTCCAGAGCACTCGCGCAATGGGGCACCGGCCAAAGGCCAGGGCCAGTAGTGGACGTCGCGGAGCTGAATGGCGAGCCAGTGAAGGGCCCAAGGATTCCTCTTGGATGTGGGAAACATGTCATCCGGGTCCCCACGTCCATAAACCACTGGATTGCTAGGGCCCGGGATGCCAGGATTTCGGCCTTGCCTTCGCAGCCCGGCCACATAGGCAGCCTTCCGCCGGAGGCGGGGATATGTAGACAGCAAAAATGTGGAAAATGGCAGTGTCTCCTCGATTTCTCTGGCATCGGCCTTTTTGAGCGGCATGCTTTTTTCCTAGTAGGATGAGGCACCGACGGAGAAAGGCAGGATTATGTGTGCAGGAAAGGTATGTGCTGAGAAGGTGACAAGGTTGAGACCAGGTTGGGATCTTTAGTCCCAGGAAAGGCCCCTGGCAGGTGTGGGTCAATGTTCTGTGCCCATCCCACTTGGCGTGGGGAGGTTTACACCATACAAAGCAGCAGCGGAATTATTCTTCCCCCAGAGGTTGCGTGTGCCCACAAGCTCCACCTGGCCAGGGTCCGCCCCTACCGTATTGCCCATGTCGATCAACAGAAGCTAAGAGCTTCCAGAGAGACTAACTGCTATTCTCTAGCCATGGGGAAGCGGTACAGCCAGAAGCCTCCCCTGTTTCATCTCCAGGTTCCCTCTCAGGCCCCTCATAGTTGTGATGTGTCTCAGGGGTAGCAAAAAGAGATTTCTTTAAAAGAACACATACAAAGAGGGGCCATAGATGCTGAGGAAGGGCGCCTTGCCTACTGATATCGTAGCGTAAGTGGCAAAGAGGTACCTGCCTGCTGTCCCAGTATGTCGAACGTGTCCACATCAGGGGTTGCCTACTGTGAAGTTATTCCCTGGGTGCCCTCGATTTTGTGCCCAAGGACAGAAGGGGCCGTTGTGTGTCCATGGGTAAAATGGAGGGCTCTGCGGAACCGGCCGGTTAGGCTGGACCTCTCCTATTGGCTGAGAGTTTGTGACCCGTCCCCGTCAGAAGTTCCGGCCAGCCTTGCGGTGGCTGTCTCCATGGTGATTGGGAAGGAAGCCTTAGGCCCCGCACTCAGCCTTCACCTGGCCCACCTGGCCTCTTTACCGTCATCTAGACCGCTGTGTAGATGAAAGAAAGGATGTCGGCCAGTGACCACGTGTCCTCATTTCCTTTGAAGGATTAAGCTCCTTGCCTGGGCAGAAGACAGCCAAGGTCAGCCTGAGCCTAGACACCTAGTGACCTGTGACACTGCAGACAGTGATAGATGTTGATGTCCACGCTCAGGTAGCCGCAGGTGGCGGATCGAGAGTGGTCGGAGGTGAAGTGTAACTAGAGGTCACACACTCACAAGGGCACGGGCCAAAGGTCGGGAAAAATAGCTGAGGTCGTGGAGCTCTAGCGGAGCCAGTCTAGGGCCGAGGCCTCCCTCCTGTACGTGGCAAAGAGGTGATCCGTATGCCGCCATGCACAGCCTCTGGACTGCTGGGGCCCTGGATGCCCGGATTTCGGCCTTGTCTTCGGAGAAGTGAGGCACATGCAGTGTGCCACCGGAGGCTGTGGCCCAGCAGAGGGCAAAATCTTGAAAATGCGGGCTTCAGTTGACTTTGCCTGAGCTCTCCTTTGGCTGAGTGCCATCCTGTGTTTCCTAGCAGGAGAAGGCATTCGTGGAGAGAGGCGGATTCCCTGTGTGCAGGCAAAGTGTGTGCTGAGATGATGAGTCGCTGGAGACCGGGGTGGACTCTTCAGACCCAGGATAGGCCTCTGGCAGGTATGTGTCAATGTTTTCTGCCCTTCGCACTCAGCCAGGTATTTGCATACAATGTTACCAGCGGAATTAGTAGTCTCCGGAGAGGCTGCCACATGTCAGCAAGCTTCACCTGGCCAGGGTCCGCCGGTGATGTAGCTACCCCATCAGTCACTACTCTCTAGACCTTCCAGATAAACTACCAGATCTTGTCTGCCCATGGGCAAGCAGTAGAGCCAGAGGCCTTCCCCCTTTGCTCTTTGGTCTCTAGGCACTCTATCAGGCACTCCAAGCTGTGAAGTGACTCAGGGGGAGAAGGAAGAGATTTCAGAGAATGAACACATCCAGAGAGAGACAGAGAGAGGCAAGAGATGCTGAGTGGGGATGCCTTGCGTAGCGATATCCTCAGGAAAGTGGGAAAGAGGTACCTGGCCTGCTCTGCCAATGCCCTGAACCAGTCCGCACCAGGGGCTCCCCTGTGCCTGCGTAGGCTTTCCCAGGGTGTGCTCAAATCCTGTGGCCACTAGGTGTCATAGGTCATAATTGAGGGCCTTGTGTCATCTGCCTGGCGGGCCAGATCTCTGCCATTGGCTCAGTCTTGTCACCAGGCCCATCATAAGCTCCGCCTACTCTTCCGGTGGTGGGACTGTCTCCATGGTGATGGCAAAGGAGCCTTAGTCCCGCCCACCTGGCCTTGACTTCACCTAGCTGGCCTGCTGACCCTCACTCAGACCTCTGTGTTGATAACAATTAATGTCGGCCAGTGCCCAGGTGTCAGCATCTGGGATAAAGGATTCCGGACCTTGCCTGGGGCAGAAGGCAGCCTAGGTCAGCTGGTACCTGGAAGTCTAGTGACTCGTGACACTGCTACCAGTGACAGACAAATGGTGACTCCCACACTCACATATCCCCTGGTGGCAGAATGATAGTGATGGGTGGAGAAACATCGCTCCGGAGCACTCGCGCAATGGGGCACCGGCCAAAGGCCAGGGCCAGTAGTGGACGTCGCGGAGCTGAATGGCGAGCCAGTGAAGGGCCCAAGGATTCCTCTTGGATGTGGGAAACATGTCATCCGGGTCCCCACGTCCATAAACCACTGGATTGCTAGGGCCCGGGATGCCAGGATTTCGGCCTTGCCTTCGCAGCCCGGCCACATAGGCAGCCTTCCGCCGGAGGCGGGGATATGTAGACAGCAAAAATGTGGAAAATGGCAGTGTCTCCTCGATTTCTCTGGCATCGGCCTTTTTGAGCGGCATGCTTTTTTCCTAGTAGGATGAGGCACCGACGGAGAAAGGCAGGATTATGTGTGCAGGAAAGGTATGTGCTGAGAAGGTGACAAGGTTGAGACCAGGTTGGGATCTTTAGTCCCAGGAAAGGCCCCTGGCAGGTGTGGGTCAATGTTCTGTGCCCATCCCACTTGGCGTGGGGAGGTTTACACCATACAAAGCAGCAGCGGAATTATTCTTCCCCCAGAGGTTGCGTGTGCCCACAAGCTCCACCTGGCCAGGGTCCGCCCCTACCGTATTGCCCATGTCGATCAACAGAAGCTAAGAGCTTCCAGAGAGACTAACTGCTATTCTCTAGCCATGGGGAAGCGGTACAGCCAGAAGCCTCCCCTGTTTCATCTCCAGGTTCCCTCTCAGGCCCCTGATAGTTGTGATGTGTCTCAGGGGTAGCAAAAAGAGATTTCTTTAAAAGAACACATACAAAGAGGGGCCATAGATGCTGAGGAAGGGCGCCTTGCCTACTGATATCGTAGCGTAAGTGGCAAAGAGGTACCTGCCTGCTGTCCCAGTATGTCGAACGTGTCCACATCAGGGGTTGCCTACTGTGAAGTTATTCCCTGGGTGCCCTCGATTTTGTGCCCAAGGACAGAAGGGGCCGTTGTGTGTCCATGGGTAAAATGGAGGGCTCTGCGGAACCGGCCGGTTAGGCTGGACCTCTCCTATTGGCTGAGAGTTTGTGACCCGTCCCCGTCAGAAGTTCCGGCCAGCCTTGCGGTGGCTGTCTCCATGGTGATTGGGAAGGAAGCCTTAGGCCCCGCACTCAGCCTTCACCTGGCCCACCTGGCCTCTTTACCCTCATCTAGACCGCTGTGTAGATGAAAGAAAGGATGTCGGCCAGTGACCACGTGTCCTCATTTCCTTTGAAGGATTAAGCTCCTTGCCTGGGCAGAAGACAGCCAAGGTCAGCCTGAGCCTAGACACCTAGTGACCTGTGACACTGCAGACAGTGATAGATGTTGATGTCCACGCTCAGGTAGCCGCAGGTGGCGGATCGAGAGTGGTCGGAGGTGAAGTGTAACTAGAGGTCACACACTCACAAGGGCACGGGCCAAAGGTCGGGAAAAATAGCTGAGGTCGTGGAGCTCTAGCGGAGCCAGTCTAGGGCCGAGGCCTCCCTCCTGTACGTGGCAAAGAGGTGATCCGTATGCCGCCATGCGCAGCCTCTGGACTGCTGGGGCCCTGGATGCCCGGATTTCGGCCTTGTCTTCGGAGAAGTGAGGCACATGCAGTGTGCCACCGGAGGCTGTGGCCCAGCAGAGGGCAAAATCTTGAAAATGCGGGCTTCAGTTGACTTTGCCTGAGCTCTCCTTTGGCTGAGTGCCATCCTGTGTTTCCTAGCAGGAGAAGGCATTCGTGGAGAGAGGCGGATTCCCTGTGTGCAGGCAAAGTGTGTGCTGAGATGATGAGTCGCTGGAGACCGGGGTGGACTCTTCAGACCCAGGATAGGCCTCTGGCAGGTATGTGTCAATGTTTTCTGCCCTTCGCACTCAGCCAGGTATTTGCATACAATGTTACCAGCGGAATTAGTAGTCTCCGGAGAGGCTGCCACCTGTCAGCAAGCTTCACCTGGCCAGGGTCCGCCGGTGATGTAGCTACCCCATCAGTCACTACTCTCTAGACCTTCCAGATAAACTACCAGATCTTGTCTGCCCATGGGCAAGCAGTAGAGCCAGAGGCCTTCCCCCTTTGCTCTTTGGTCTCTAGGCACTCTATCAGGCACTCCAAGCTGTGAAGTGACTCAGGGGGAGAAGGAAGAGATTTCAGAGAATGAACACATCCAGAGAGAGACAGAGAGAGGCAAGAGATGCTGAGTGGGGATGCCTTGCGTAGCGATATCCTCAGGAAAGTGGGAAAGAGGTACCTGGCCTGCTCTGCCAATGCCCTGAACCAGTCCGCACCAGGGGCTCCCCTGTGCCTGCGTAGGCTTTCCCAGGGTGTGCTCAAATCCTGTGGCCACTAGGTGTCATAGGTCATAATTGAGGGCCTTGTGTCATCTGCCTGGCGGGCCAGATCTCTGCCATTGGCTCAGTCTTGTCACCAGGCCCATCATAAGCTCCGCCTACTCTTCCGGTGGTGGGACTGTCTCCATGGTGATGGCAAAGGAGCCTTAGTCCCGCCCACCTGGCCTTGACTTCACCTAGCTGGCCTGCTGACCCTCACTCAGACCTCTGTGTTGATAACAATTAATGTCGGCCAGTGCCCAGGTGTCAGCATCTGGGATAAAGGATTCCGGACCTTGCCTGGGGCAGAAGGCAGCCTAGGTCAGCTGGTACCTGGAAGTCTAGTGACTCGTGACACTGCTGCCAGTGACAGACAAATGGTGACTCCCACACTCACATATCCCCTGGTGGCAGAATGATAGTGATGGGTGGAGAAACATCGCTCCGGAGCACTCGCGCAATGGGGCACCGGCCAAAGGCCAGGGCCAGTAGTGGACGTCGCGGAGCTGAATGGCGAGCCAGTGAAGGGCCCAAGGATTCCTCTTGGATGTGGGAAACATGTCATCCGGGTCCCCACGTCCATAAACCACTGGATTGCTAGGGCCCGGGATGCCAGGATTTCGGCCTTGCCTTCGCAGCCCGGCCACATAGGCAGCCTTCCGCCGGAGGCGGGGATATGTAGACAGCAAAAATGTGGAAAATGGCAGTGTCTCCTCGATTTCTCTGGCATCGGCCTTTTTGAGCGGCATGCTTTTTTCCTAGTAGGATGAGGCACCGACGGAGAAAGGCAGGATTATGTGTGCAGGAAAGGTATGTGCTGAGAAGGTGACAAGGTTGAGACCAGGTTGGGATCTTTAGTCCCAGGAAAGGCCCCTGGCAGGTGTGGGTCAATGTTCTGTGCCCATCCCACTTGGCGTGGGGAGGTTTACACCATACAAAGCAGCAGCGGAATTATTCTTCCCCCAGAGGTGCGTGTGCCCACAAGCTCCACCTGGCCAGGGTCCGCCCCTACCGTATTGCCCATGTCGATCAACAGAAGCTAAGAGCTTCCAGAGAGACTAACTGCTATTCTCTAGCCACGGGGAAGCGGTACAGCCAGAAGCCTCCCCTGTTTCATCTCCAGGTTCCCTCTCAGGCCCCTCATAGTTGTGATGTGTCTCAGGGGTAGCAAAAAGAGATTTCTTTAAAAGAACACATACAAAGAGGGGCCATAGATGCTGAGGAAGGGCGCCTTGCCTACTGATATCGTAGCGTAAGTGGCAAAGAGGTACCTGCCTGCTGTCCCAGTATGTCGAACGTGTCCACATCAGGGGTTGCCTACTGTGAAGTTATTCCCTGGGTGCCCTCGATTTTGTGCCCAAGGACAGAAGGGGCCGTTGTGTGTCCATGGGTAAAATGGAGGGCTCTGCGGAACCGGCCAGTTAGGCTGGACCTCTCCTATTGGCTGAGAGTTTGTGACCCGTCCCGGTCAGAAGTTCCGGCCAGCCTTGCGGTGGCTGTCTCCATGGTGATTGGGAAGGAAGCCTTAGGCCCCGCACTCAGCCTTCACCTGGCCCACCTGGCCTCTTTACCGTCATCTAGACCGCTGTGTAGATGAAAGAAAGGATGTCGGCCAGTGACCACGTGTCCTCATTTCCTTTGAAGGATTAAGCTCCTTGCCTGGGCAGAAGACAGCCAAGGTCAGCCTGAGCCTAGACACCTAGTGACCTGTGACACTGCAGACAGTGATAGATGTTGATGTCCACGCTCAGGTAGCCGCAGGTGGCGGATCGAGAGTGGTCGGAGGTGAAGTGTAACTAGAGGTCACACACTCACAAGGGCACGGGCCAAAGGTCGGGAAAAATAGCTGAGGTCGTGGAGCTCTAGCAGAGCCAGTCTAGGGCCGAGGCCTCCCTCCTGTACGTGGCAAAGAGGTGATCCGTATGCCGCCATGCACAGCCTCTGGACTGCTGGGGCCCTGGATGCCCGGATTTCGGCCTTGTCTTCGGAGAAGTGAGGCACATGCAGTGTGCCACCGGAGGCTGTGGCCCAGCAGAGGGCAAAATCTTGAAAATGCGGGCTTCAGTTGACTTTGCCTGAGCTCTCCTTTGGCTGAGTGCCATCCTGTGTTTCCTAGCAGGAGAAGGCATTCGTGGAGAGAGGCGGATTCCCTGTGTGCAGGCAAAGTGTGTGCTGAGATGATGAGTCGCTGGAGACCGGGGTGGACTCTTCAGACCCAGGATAGGCCTCTGGCAGGTATGTGTCAATGTTTTCTGCCCTTCGCACTCAGCCAGGTATTTGCATACAATGTTACCAGCGGAATTAGTAGTCTCCGGAGAGGCTGCCACATGTCAGCAAGCTTCACCTGGCCAGGGTCCGCCGGTGATGTAGCTACCCCATCAGTCACTACTCTCTAGACCTTCCAGATAAACTACCAGATCTTGTCTGCCCATGGGCAAGCAGTAGAGCCAGAGGCCTTCCCCCTTTGCTCTTTGGTCTCTAGGCACTCTATCAGGCACTCCAAGCTGTGAAGTGACTCAGGGGGAGAAGGAAGAGATTTCAGAGAATGAACACATCCAGAGAGAGACAGAGAGAGAGAGGCAAGAGATGCTGAGTGGGGATGCCTTGCGTAGTGATATCCTCAGGAAAGTGGGAAAGAGGTACCTGGCCTGCTCTGCCAATGCCCTGAACCAGTCCGCACCAGGGGCTCCCCTGTGCCTGCGTAGGCTTTCCCAGGGTGTGCTCAAATCCTGTGGCCACTAGGTGTCATAGGTCATAATGGAGGGCCCTGTGTCATCTGCCTGGCGGGCCAGATCTCTGCCATTGGCTCAGTCTTGTCACCAGGCCCATCATAAGCTCCGCCTACTCTTCCGGTGGTGGGACTGTCTCCATGGTGATGGCAAAGGAGCCTTAGTCCCGCCCACCTGGCCTTGACTTCACCTAGCTGGCCTGCTGACCCTCACTCAGACCTCTGTGTTGATAACAATTAATGTCGGCCAGTGCCCAGGTGTCAGCATCTGGGATAAAGGATTCCGGACCTTGCCTGGGGCAGAAGGCAGCCTAGGTCAGCTGGTACCTGGAAGTCTAGTGACTCGTGACACTGCTGCCAGTGACAGACAAATGGTGACTCCCACACTCACATATCCCCTGGTGGCAGAATGATAGTGATGGGTGGAGAAACATCGCTCCGGAGCACTCGCGCAATGGGGCACCGGCCAAAGGCCAGGGCCAGTAGTGGACGTCGCGGAGCTGAATGGCGAGCCAGTGAAGGGCCCAAGGATTCCTCTTGGATGTGGGAAACATGTCATCCGGGTCCCCACGTCCATAAACCACTGGATTGCTGGGGCCCGGGATGCCAGGATTTCGGCCTTGCCTTCGCAGCCCGGCCACATAGGCAGCCTTCCGCCGGAGGCGGGGATATGTAGACAGCAAAAATGTGGAAAATGGCAGTGTCTCCTCGATTTCTCTGGCATCGGCCTTTTTGAGCGGCATGCTTTTTTCCTAGTAGGATGAGGCACCGACGGAGAAAGGCAGGATTATGTGTGCAGGAAAGGTATGTGCTGAGAAGGTGACAAGGTTGAGACCAGGTTGGGATCTTTAGTCCCAGGAAAGGCCCCTGGCAGGTGTGGGTCAATGTTCTGTGCCCATCCCACTTGGCGTGGGGAGGTTTACACCATACAAAGCAGCAGCGGAATTATTCTTCCCCCAGAGGTTGCGTGTGCCCACAAGCTCCACCTGGCCAGGGTCCGCCCCTACCGTATTGCCCATGTCGATCAACAGAAGCTAAGAGCTTCCAGAGAGACTAACTGCTATTCTCTAGCCATGGGGAAGCGGTACAGCCAGAAGCCTCCCCTGTTTCATCTCCAGGTTCCCTCTCAGGCCCCTCATAGTTGTGATGTGTCTCAGGGGTAGCAAAAAGAGATTTCTTTAAAAGAACACATACAAAGAGGGGCCATAGATGCTGAGGAAGGGCGCCTTGCCTACTGATATCGTAGCGTAAGTGGCAAAGAGGTACCTGCCTGCTGTCCCAGTATGTCGAACGTGTCCACATCAGGGGTTGCCTACTGTGAAGTTATTCCCTGGGTGCCCTCGATTTTGTGCCCAAGGACAGAAGGGGCCGTTGTGTGTCCATGGGTAAAATGGAGGGCTCTGCGGAACCGGCCGGTTAGGCTGGACCTCTCCTATTGGCTGAGAGTTTGTGACCCGTCCCCGTCAGAAGTTCCGGCCAGCCTTGCGGTGGCTGTCTCCATGGTGATTGGGAAGGAAGCCTTAGGCCCCGCACTCAGCCTTCACCTGGCCCACCTGGCCTCTTTACCGTCATCTAGACCGCTGTGTAGATGAAAGAAAGGATGTCGGCCAGTGACCACGTGTCCTCATTTCCTTTGAAGGATTAAGCTCCTTGCCTGGGCAGAAGACAGCCAAGGTCAGCCTGAGCCTAGACACCTAGTGACCTGTGACACTGCAGACAGTGATAGATGTTGATGTCCACGCTCAGGTAGCCGCAGGTGGCGGATCGAGAGTGGTCGGAGGTGAAGTGTAACTAGAGGTCACACACTCACAAGGGCACGGGCCAAAGGTCGGGAAAAATAGCTGAGGTCGTGGAGCTCTAGCGGAGCCAGTCTAGGGCCGAGGCCTCCCTCCTGTACGTGGCAAAGAGGTGATCCGTATGCCGCCATGCGCAGCCTCTGGACTGCTGGGGCCCTGGATGCCCGGATTTCGGCCTTGTCTTCGGAGAAGTGAGGCACATGCAGTGTGCCACCGGAGGCTGTGGCCCAGCAGAGGGCAAAATCTTGAAAATGCGGGCTTCAGTTGACTTTGCCTGAGCTCTCCTTTGGCTGAGTGCCATCCTGTGTTTCCTAGCAGGAGAAGGCATTCGTGGAGAGAGGCGGATTCCCTGTGTGCAGGCAAAGTGTGTGCTGAGATGATGAGTCGCTGGAGACCGGGGTGGACTCTTCAGACCCAGGATAGGCCTCTGGCAGGTATGTGTCAATGTTTTCTGCCCTTCGCACTCAGCCAGGTATTTGCATACAATGTTACCAGCGGAATTAGTAGTCTCCGGAGAGGCTGCCACCTGTCAGCAAGCTTCACCTGGCCAGGGTCCGCCGGTGATGTAGCTACCCCATCAGTCACTACTCTCTAGACCTTCCAGATAAACTACCAGATCTTGTCTGCCCATGGGCAAGCAGTAGAGCCAGAGGCCTTCCCCCTTTGCTCTTTGGTCTCTAGGCACTCTATCAGGCACTCCAAGCTGTGAAGTGACTCAGGGGGAGAAGGAAGAGATTTCAGAGAATGAACACATCCAGAGAGAGACAGAGAGAGGCAAGAGATGCTGAGTGGGGATGCCTTGCGTAGCGATATCCTCAGGAAAGTGGGAAAGAGGTACCTGGCCTGCTCTGCCAATGCCCTGAACCAGTCCGCACCAGGGGCTCCCCTGTGCCTGCGTAGGCTTTCCCAGGGTGTGCTCAAATCCTGTGGCCACTAGGTGTCATAGGTCATAATTGAGGGCCTTGTGTCATCTGCCTGGCGGGCCAGATCTCTGCCATTGGCTCAGTCTTGTCACCAGGCCCATCATAAGCTCCGCCTACTCTTCCGGTGGTGGGACTGTCTCCATGGTGATGGCAAAGGAGCCTTAGTCCCGCCCACCTGGCCTTGACTTCACCTAGCTGGCCTGCTGACCCTCACTCAGACCTCTGTGTTGATAACAATTAATGTCGGCCAGTGCCCAGGTGTCAGCATCTGGGATAAAGGATTCCGGACCTTGCCTGGGGCAGAAGGCAGCCTAGGTCAGCTGGTACCTGGAAGTCTAGTGACTCGTGACACTGCTGCCAGTGACAGACAAATGGTGACTCCCACACTCACATATCCCCTGGTGGCAGAATGATAGTGATGGGTGGAGAAACATCGCTCCGGAGCACTCGCGCAATGGGGCACCGGCCAAAGGCCAGGGCCAGTAGTGGACGTCGCGGAGCTGAATGGCGAGCCAGTGAAGGGCCCAAGGATTCCTCTTGGATGTGGGAAACATGTCATCCGGGTCCCCACGTCCATAAACCACTGGATTGCTAGGGCCCGGGATGCCAGGATTTCGGCCTTGCCTTCGCAGCCCGGCCACATAGGCAGCCTTCCGCCGGAGGCGGGGATATGTAGACAGCAAAAATGTGGAAAATGGCAGTGTCTCCTCGATTTCTCTGGCATCGGCCTTTTTGAGCGGCATGCTTTTTTCCTAGTAGGATGAGGCACCGACGGAGAAAGGCAGGATTATGTGTGCAGGAAAGGTATGTGCTGAGAAGGTGACAAGGTTGAGACCAGGTTGGGATCTTTAGTCCCAGGAAAGGCCCCTGGCAGGTGTGGGTCAATGTTCTGTGCCCATCCCACTTGGCGTGGGGAGGTTTACACCATACAAAGCAGCAGCGGAATTATTCTTCCCCCAGAGGTTGCGTGTGCCCACAAGCTCCACCTGGCCAGGGTCCGCCCCTACCGTATTGCCCATGTCGATCAACAGAAGCTAAGAGCTTCCAGAGAGACTAACTGCTATTCTCTAGCCACGGGGAAGCGGTACAGCCAGAAGCCTCCCCTGTTTCATCTCCAGGTTCCCTCTCAGGCCCCTCATAGTTGTGATGTGTCTCAGGGGTAGCAAAAAGAGATTTCTTTAAAAGAACACATACAAAGAGGGGCCATAGATGCTGAGGAAGGGCGCCTTGCCTACTGATATCGTAGCGTAAGTGGCAAAGAGGTACCTGCCTGCTGTCCCAGTATGTCGAACGTGTCCACATCAGGGGTTGCCTACTGTGAAGTTATTCCCTGGGTGCCCTCGATTTTGTGCCCAAGGACAGAAGGGGCCGTTGTGTGTCCATGGGTAAAATGGAGGGCTCTGCGGAACCGGCCGGTTAGGCTGGACCTCTCCTATTGGCTGAGAGTTTGTGACCCGTCCCGGTCAGAAGTTCCGGCCAGCCTTGCGGTGGCTGTCTCCATGGTGATTGGGAAGGAAGCCTTAGGCCCCGCACTCAGCCTTCACCTGGCCCACCTGGCCTCTTTACCGTCATCTAGACCGCTGTGTAGATGAAAGAAAGGATGTCGGCCAGTGACCACGTGTCCTCATTTCCTTTGAAGGATTAAGCTCCTTGCCTGGGCAGAAGACAGCCAAGGTCAGCCTGAGCCTAGACACCTAGTGACCTGTGACACTGCAGACAGTGATAGATGTTGATGTCCACGCTCAGGTAGCCGCAGGTGGCGGATCGAGAGTGGTCGGAGGTGAAGTGTAACTAGAGGTCACACACTCACAAGGGCACGGGCCAAAGGTCGGGAAAAATAGCTGAGGTCGTGGAGCTCTAGCAGAGCCAGTCTAGGGCCGAGGCCTCCCTCCTGTACGTGGCAAAGAGGTGATCCGTATGCCGCCATGCACAGCCTCTGGACTGCTGGGGCCCTGGATGCCCGGATTTCGGCCTTGTCTTCGGAGAAGTGAGGCACATGCAGTGTGCCACCGGAGGCTGTGGCCCAGCAGAGGGCAAAATCTTGAAAATGCGGGCTTCAGTTGACTTTGCCTGAGCTCTCCTTTGGCTGAGTGCCATCCTGTGTTTCCTAGCAGGAGAAGGCATTCGTGGAGAGAGGCGGATTCCCTGTGTGCAGGCAAAGTGTGTGCTGAGATGATGAGTCGCTGGAGACCGGGGTGGACTCTTCAGACCCAGGATAGGCCTCTGGCAGGTATGTGTCAATGTTTTCTGCCCTTCGCACTCAGCCAGGTATTTGCATACAATGTTACCAGCGGAATTAGTAGTCTCCGGAGAGGCTGCCACATGTCAGCAAGCTTCACCTGGCCAGGGTCCGCCGGTGATGTAGCTACCCCATCAGTCACTACTCTCTAGACCTTCCAGATAAACTACCAGATCTTGTCTGCCCATGGGCAAGCAGTAGAGCCAGAGGCCTTCCCCCTTTGCTCTTTGGTCTCTAGGCACTCTATCAGGCACTCCAAGCTGTGAAGTGACTCAGGGGGAGAAGGAAGAGATTTCAGAGAATGAACACATCCAGAGAGAGACAGAGAGAGAGAGGCAAGAGATGCTGAGTGGGGATGCCTTGCGTAGCGATATCCTCAGGAAAGTGGGAAAGAGGTACCTGGCCTGCTCTGCCAATGCCCTGAACCAGTCCGCACCAGGGGCTCCCCTGTGCCTGCGTAGGCTTTCCCAGGGTGTGCTCAAATCCTGTGGCCACTAGGTGTCATAGGTCATAATGGAGGGCCCTGTGTCATCTGCCTGGCGGGCCAGATCTCTGCCATTGGCTCAGTCTTGTCACCAGGCCCATCATAAGCTCCGCCTACTCTTCCGGTGGTGGGACTGTCTCCATGGTGATGGCAAAGGAGCCTTAGTCCCGCCCACCTGGCCTTGACTTCACCTAGCTGGCCTGCTGACCCTCACTCAGACCTCTGTGTTGATAACAATTAATGTCGGCCAGTGCCCAGGTGTCAGCATCTGGGATAAAGGATTCCGGACCTTGCCTGGGGCAGAAGGCAGCCTAGGTCAGCTGGTACCTGGAAGTCTAGTGACTCGTGACACTGCTGCCAGTGACAGACAAATGGTGACTCCCACACTCACATATCCCCTGGTGGCAGAATGATAGTGATGGGTGGAGAAACATCGCTCCGGAGCACTCGCGCAATGGGGCACCGGCCAAAGGCCAGGGCCAGTAGTGGACGTCGCGGAGCTGAATGGCGAGCCAGTGAAGGGCCCAAGGATTCCTCTTGGATGTGGGAAACATGTCATCCGGGTCCCCACGTCCATAAACCACTGGATTGCTGGGGCCCGGGATGCCAGGATTTCGGCCTTGCCTTCGCAGCCCGGCCACATAGGCAGCCTTCCGCCGGAGGCGGGGATATGTAGACAGCAAAAATGTGGAAAATGGCAGTGTCTCCTCGATTTCTCTGGCATCGGCCTTTTTGAGCGGCATGCTTTTTTCCTAGTAGGATGAGGCACCGACGGAGAAAGGCAGGATTATGTGTGCAGGAAAGGTATGTGCTGAGAAGGTGACAAGGTTGAGACCAGGTTGGGATCTTTAGTCCCAGGAAAGGCCCCTGGCAGGTGTGGGTCAATGTTCTGTGCCCATCCCACTTGGCGTGGGGAGGTTTACACCATACAAAGCAGCAGCGGAATTATTCTTCCCCCAGAGGTTGCGTGTGCCCACAAGCTCCACCTGGCCAGGGTCCGCCCCTACCGTATTGCCCATGTCGATCAACAGAAGCTAAGAGCTTCCAGAGAGACTAACTGCTATTCTCTAGCCACGGGGAAGCGGTACAGCCAGAAGCCTCCCCTGTTTCATCTCCAGGTTCCCTCTCAGGCCCCTCATAGTTGTGATGTGTCTCAGGGGTAGCAAAAAGAGATTTCTTTAAAAGAACACATACAAAGAGGGGCCATAGATGCTGAGGAAGGGCGCCTTGCCTACTGATATCGTAGCGTAAGTGGCAAAGAGGTACCTGCCTGCTGTCCCAGTATGTCGAACGTGTCCACATCAGGGGTTGCCTACTGTGAAATTATTCCCTGGGTGCCCTCGATTTTGTGGCCAAGGACAGAAGGGGCCGTTGTGTGTCCATGGGTAAAATAGAGGGCTCTGCGGAACCGGCCGGTTAGGCTGGACCTCTCCTATTGGCTGAGAGTTTGTGACCCGTCCCCGTCAGAAGTTCCGGCCAGCCTTGCGGTGGCTGTCTCCATGGTGATTGGGAAGGAAGCCTTAGGCCCCGCACTCAGCCTTCACCTGGCCCACCTGGCCTCTTTACCCTCATCTAGACCGCTGTGTAGATGAAAGAAAGGATGTCGGCCAGTGACCACGTGTCCTCATTTCCTTTGAAGGATTAAGCTCCTTGCCTGGGCAGAAGACAGCCAAGGTCAGCCTGAGCCTAGACACCTAGTGACCTGTGACACTGCAGACAGTGATAGATGTTGATGTCCACGCTCAGGTAGCCGCAGGTGGCGGATCGAGAGTGGTCGGAGGTGAAGTGTAACTAGAGGTCACACACTCACAAGGGCACGGGCCAAAGGTCGGGAAAAATAGCTGAGGTCGTGGAGCTCTAGCGGAGCCAGTCTAGGGCCGAGGCCTCCCTCCTGTACGTGGCAAAAAGGTGATCCGTATGCCGCCATGCACAGCCTCTGGACTGCTGGGGCCCTGGATGCCCGGATTTTGGCCTTTTCTTCGGAGAAGTGACGCACATGCAGTGTGCCACCGGAGGCTGTGGCCCAGCAGAGGGCAAAATCTTGAAAATGCGGGCTTCAGTTGACTTTGCCTGAGCTCTCCTTTGGCTGAGTGCCATCCTGTGTTTCCTAGCAGGAGAAGGCATTCGTGGAGAGAGGCGGATTCCCTGTGTGCAGGCAAAGTGTGTGCTGAGATGATGAGTCGCTGGAGACCGGGGTGGACTCTTCAGACCCAGGATAGGCCTCTGGCAGGTATGTGTCAATGTTTTCTGCCCTTCGCACTCAGCCAGGTATTTGCATACAATGTTACCAGCGGAATTAGTAGTCTCCGGAGAGGCTGCCACCTGTCAGCAAGCTTCACCTGGCCAGGGTCCGCCGGTGATGTAGCTACCCCATCAGTCACTACTCTCTAGACCTTCCAGATAAACTACCAGATCTTGTCTGCCCATGGGCAAGCAGTAGAGCCAGAGGCCTTCCCCCTTTGCTCTTTGGTCTCTAGGCACTCTATCAGGCACTCCAAGCTGTGAAGTGACTCAGGGGGAGAAGGAAGAGATTTCAGAGAATGAACACATCCAGAGAGAGACAGAGAGAGGCAAGAGATGCTGAGTGGGGATGCCTTGCGTAGCGATATCCTCAGGAAAGTGGGAAAGAGGTACCTGGCCTGCTCTGCCAATGCCCTGAACCAGTCCGCACCAGGGGCTCCCCTGTGCCTGCGTAGGCTTTCCCAGGGTGTGCTCAAATCCTGTGGCCACTAGGTGTCATAGGTCATAATTGAGGGCCTTGTGTCATCTGCCTGGCGGGCCAGATCTCTGCCATTGGCTCAGTCTTGTCACCAGGCCCATCATAAGCTCCGCCTACTCTTCCGGTGGTGGGACTGTCTCCATGGTGATGGCAAAGGAGCCTTAGTCCCGCCCACCTGGCCTTGACTTCACCTAGCTGGCCTGCTGACCCTCACTCAGACCTCTGTGTTGATAACAATTAATGTCGGCCAGTGCCCAGGTGTCAGCATCTGGGATAAAGGATTCCGGACCTTGCCTGGGGCAGAAGGCAGCCTAGGTCAGCTGGTACCTGGAAGTCTAGTGACTCGTGACACTGCTACCAGTGACAGACAAATGGTGACTCCCACACTCACATATCCCCTGGTGGCAGAATGATAGTGATGGGTGGAGAAACATCGCTCCGGAGCACTCGCGCAATGGGGCACCGGCCAAAGGCCAGGGCCAGTAGTGGACGTCGCGGAGCTGAATGGCGAGCCAGTGAAGGGCCCAAGGATTCCTCTTGGATGTGGGAAACATGTCATCCGGGTCCCCACGTCCATAAACCACTGGATTGCTAGGGCCCGGGATGCCAGGATTTCGGCCTTGCCTTCGCAGCCCGGCCACATAGGCAGCCTTCCGCCGGAGGCGGGGATATGTAGACAGCAAAAATGTGGAAAATGGCAGTGTCTCCTCGATTTCTCTGGCATCGGCCTTTTTGAGCGGCATGCTTTTTTCCTAGTAGGATGAGGCACCGACGGAGAAAGGCAGGATTATGTGTGCAGGAAAGGTATGTGCTGAGAAGGTGACAAGGTTGAGACCAGGTTGGGATCTTTAGTCCCAGGAAAGGCCCCTGGCAGGTGTGGGTCAATGTTCTGTGCCCATCCCACTTGGCGTGGGGAGGTTTACACCATACAAAGCAGCAGCGGAATTATTCTTCCCCCAGAGGTGCGTGTGCCCACAAGCTCCACCTGGCCAGGGTCCGCCCCTACCGTATTGCCCATGTCGATCAACAGAAGCTAAGAGCTTCCAGAGAGACTAACTGCTATTCTCTAGCCACGGGGAAGCGGTACAGCCAGAAGCCTCCCCTGTTTCATCTCCAGGTTCCCTCTCAGGCCCCTCATAGTTGTGATGTGTCTCAGGGGTAGCAAAAAGAGATTTCTTTAAAAGAACACATACAAAGAGGGGCCATAGATGCTGAGGAAGGGCGCCTTGCCTACTGATATCGTAGCGTAAGTGGCAAAGAGGTACCTGCCTGCTGTCCCAGTATGTCGAACGTGTCCACATCAGGGGTTGCCTACTGTGAAGTTATTCCCTGGGTGCCCTCGATTTTGTGGCCAAGGACAGAAGGGGCCGTTGTGTGTCCATGGGTAAAATGGAGGGCTCTGCGGAACCGGCCGGTTAGGCTGGACCTCTCCTATTGGCTGAGAGTTTGTGACCCGTCCCGGTCAGAAGTTCCGGCCAGCCTTGCGGTGGCTGTCTCCATGGTGATTGGGAAGGAAGCCTTAGGCCCCGCACTCAGCCTTCACCTGGCCCACCTGGCCTCTTTACCGTCATCTAGACCGCTGTGTAGATGAAAGAAAGGATGTCGGCCAGTGACCACGTGTCCTCATTTCCTTTGAAGGATTAAGCTCCTTGCCTGGGCAGAAGACAGCCAAGGTCAGCCTGAGCCTAGACACCTAGTGACCTGTGACACTGCAGACAGTGATAGATGTTGATGTCCACGCTCAGGTAGCCGCAGGTGGCGGATCGAGAGTGGTCGGAGGTGAAGTGTAACTAGAGGTCACACACTCACAAGGGCACGGGCCAAAGGTCGGGAAAAATAGCTGAGGTCGTGGAGCTCTAGCGGAGCCAGTCTAGGGCCGAGGCCTCCCTCCTGTACGTGGCAAAAAGGTGATCCGTATGCCGCCATGCACAGCCTCTGGACTGCTGGGGCCCTGGATGCCCGGATTTCGGCCTTGTCTTCGGAGAAGTGACGCACATGCAGTGTGCCACCGGAGGCTGTGGCCCAGCAGAGGGCAAAATCTTGAAAATGCGGGCTTCAGTTGACTTTGCCTGAGCTCTCCTTTGGCTGAGTGCCATCCTGTGTTTCCTAGCAGGAGAAGGCATTCGTGGAGAGAGGCGGATTCCCTGTGTGCAGGCAAAGTGTGTGCTGAGATGATGAGTCGCTGGAGACCGGGGTGGACTCTTCAGACCCAGGATAGGCCTCTGGCAGGTATGTGTCAATGTTTTCTGCCCTTCGCACTCAGCCAGGTATTTGCATACAATGTTACCAGCGGAATTAGTAGTCTCCGGAGAGGCTGCCACATGTCAGCAAGCTTCACCTGGCCAGGGTCCGCCGGTGATGTAGCTACCCCATCAGTCACTACTCTCTAGACCTTCCAGATAAACTACCAGATCTTGTCTGCCCATGGGCAACCAGTAGAGCCAGAGGCCTTCCCCCTTTGCTCTTTGGTCTCTAGGCACTCTATCAGGCACTCCAAGCTGTGAAGTGACTCAGGGGGAGAAGGAAGAGATTTCAGAGAATGAACACATCCAGAGAGAGACAGAGAGAGAGAGGCAAGAGATGCTGAGTGGGGATGCCTTGCGTAGTGATATCCTCAGGAAAGTGGGAAAGAGGTACCTGGCCTGCTCTGCCAATGCCCTGAACCAGTCCGCACCAGGGGCTCCCCTGTGCCTGCGTAGGCTTTCCCAGGGTGTACTCAAATCCTGTGGCCACTAGGTGTCATAGGTCATAATGGAGGGCCCTGTGTCATCTGCCTGGCGGGCCAGATCTCTGCCATTGGCTCAGTCTTGTCACCAGGCCCATCATAAGCTCCGCCTACTCTTCCGGTGGTGGGACTGTCTCCATGGTGATGGCAAAGGAGCCTTAGTCCCGCCCACCTGGCCTTGACTTCACCTAGCTGGCCTGCTGACCCTCACTCAGACCTCTGTGTTGATAACAATTAATGTCGGCCAGTGCCCAGGTGTCAGCATCTGGGATAAAGGATTCCGGACCTTGCCTGGGGCAGAAGGCAGCCTAGGTCAGCTGGTACCTGGAAGTCTAGTGACTCGTGACACTGCTGCCAGTGACAGACAAATGGTGACTCCCACACTCACATATCCCCTGGTGGCAGAATGATAGTGATGGGTGGAGAAACATCGCTCCGGAGCACTCGCGCAATGGGGCACCGGCCAAAGGCCAGGGCCAGCAGTGGACGTCGCGGAGCTGAATGGCGAGCCAGTGAAGGGCCCAAGGATTCCTCTTGGATGTGGGAAACATGTCATCCGGGTCCCCACGTCCATAAACCACTGGATTGCTGGGGCCCGGGATGCCAGGATTTCGGCCTTGCCTTCGCAGCCCGGCCACATAGGCAGCCTTCCGCCGGAGGCGGGGATATGTAGACAGCAAAAATGTGGAAAATGGCAGTGTCTCCTCGATTTCTCTGGCATCGGCCTTTTTGAGCGGCATGCTTTTTTCCTAGTAGGATGAGGCACCGACGGAGAAAGGCAGGATTATGTGTGCAGGAAAGGTATGTGCTGAGAAGGTGACAAGGTTGAGACCAGGTTGGGATCTTTAGTCCCAGGAAAGGCCCCTGGCAGGTGTGGGTCAATGTTCTGTGCCCATCCCACTTGGCGTGGGGAGGTTTACACCATACAAAGCAGCAGCGGAATTATTCTTCCCCCAGAGGTTGCGTGTGCCCACAAGCTCCACCTGGCCAGGGTCCGCCCCTACCGTATTGCCCATCTCGATCAACAGAAGCTAAGAGCTTCCAGAGAGACTAACTGCTATTCTCTAGCCACGGGGAAGCGGTACAGCCAGAAGCCTCCCCTGTTTCATCTCCAGGTTCCCTCTCAGGCCCCTCATAGTTGTGATGTGTCTCAGGGGTAGCAAAAAGAGATTTCTTTAAAAGAACACATACAAAGAGGGGCCATAGATGCTGAGGAAGGGCGCCTTGCCTACTGATATCGTAGCGTAAGTGGCAAAGAGGTACCTGCCTGCTGTCCCAGTATGTCGAACGTGTCCACATCAGGGGTTGCCTACTGTGAAGTTATTCCCTGGGTGCCCTCGATTTTGTGCCCAAGGACAGAAGGGGCCGTTGTGTGTCCATGGGTAAAATGGAGGGCTCTGTGGAACCGGCCGGTTAGGCTGGACCTCTCCTATTGGCTGAGAGTTTGTGACCCGTCCCGGTCAGAAGTTCCGGCCAGCCTTGCGGTGGCTGTCTCCATGGTGATTGGGAAGGAAGCCTTAGGCCCCGCACTCAGCCTTCACCTGGCCCACCTGGCCTCTTTACCGTCATCTAGACCGCTGTGTAGATGAAAGAAAGGATGTCGGCCAGTGACCACGTGTCCTCATTTCCTTTGAAGGATTAAGCTCCTTGCCTGGGCAGAAGACAGCCAAGGTCAGCCTGAGCCTAGACACCTAGTGACCTGTGACACTGCAGACAGTGATAGATGTTGATGTCCACGCTCAGGTAGCCGCAGGTGGCGGATCGAGAGTGGTCGGAGGTGAAGTGTAACTAGAGGTCACACACTCACAAGGGCACGGGCCAAAGGTCGGGAAAAATAGCTGAGGTCGTGGAGCTCTAGCGGAGCCAGTCTAGGGCCGAGGCCTCCCTCCTGTACGTGGCAAAGAGGTGATCCGTATGCCGCCATGCACAGCCTCTGGACTGCTGGGGCCCTGGATGCCCGGATTTCGGCCTTGTCTTCGGAGAAGTGAGGCACATGCAGTGTGCCACCGGAGGCTGTGGCCCAGCAGAGGGCAAAATCTTGAAAATGCGGGCTTCAGTTGACTTTGCCTGAGCTCTCCTTTGGCTGAGTGCCATCCTGTGTTTCCTAGCAGGAGAAGGCATTCGTGGAGAGAGGCGGATTCCCTGTGTGCAGGCAAAGTGTGTGCTGAGATGATGAGTCGCTGGAGACCGGGGTGGACTCTTCAGACCCAGGATAGGCCTCTGGCAGGTATGTGTCAATGTTTTCTGCCCTTCGCACTCAGCCAGGTATTTGCATACAATGTTACCAGCGGAATTAGTAGTCTCCGGAGAGGCTGCCACATGTCAGCAAGCTTCACCTGGCCAGGGTCCGCCGGTGATGTAGCTACCCCATCAGTCACTACTCTCTAGACCTTCCAGATAAACTACCAGATCTTGTCTGCCCACGGGCAACCAGTAGAGCCAGAGGCCTTCCCCCTTTGCTCTTTGGTCTCTAGGCACTCTATCAGGCACTCCAAGCTGTGAAGTGACTCAGGGGGAGAAGGAAGAGATTTCAGAGAATGAACACATCCAGAGAGAGACAGAGAGAGAGAGGCAAGAGATGCTGAGTGGGGATGCCTTGCGTAGCGATATCCTCAGGAAAGTGGGAAAGAGGTACCTGGCCTGCTCTGCCAATGCCCTGAACCAGTCCGCACCAGGGGCTCCCCTGTGCCTGCGTAGGCTTTCCCAGGGTGTGCTCAAATCCTGTGGCCACTAGGTGTCATAGGTCATAATGGAGGGCCCTGTGTCATCTGCCTGGCGGGCCAGATCTCTGCCATTGGCTCAGTCTTGTCACCAGGCCCATCATAAGCTCCGCCTACTCTTCCGGTGGTGGGACTGTCTCCATGGTGATGGCAAAGGAGCCTTAGTCCCGCCCACCTGGCCTTGACTTCACCTAGCTGGCCTGCTGACCCTCACTCAGACCTCTGTGTTGATAACAATTAATGTCGGCCAGTGCCCAGGTGTCAGCATCTGGGATAAAGGATTCCGGACCTTGCCTGGGGCAGAAGGCAGCCTAGGTCAGCTGGTACCTGGAAGTCTAGTGACTCGTGACACTGCTGCCAGTGACAGACAAATGGTGACTCCCACACTCACATATCCCCTGGTGGCAGAATGATAGTGATGGGTGGAGAAACATCGCTCCGGAGCACTCGCGCAATGGGGCACCGGCCAAAGGCCAGGGCCAGTAGTGGACGTCGCGGAGCTGAATGGCGAGCCAGTGAAGGGCCCAAGGATTCCTCTTGTATGTGGGAAACATGTCATCCGGGTCCCCACGTCCATAAACCACTGGATTGCTGGGGCCCGGGATGCCAGGATTTCGGCCTTGCCTTCGCAGCCCGGCCACATAGGCATCCTTCCGCCGGAGGCGGGGATATGTAGACAGCAAAAATGTGGAAAATGGCAGTGTCTCCTCGATTTCTCTGGCATCGGCCTTTTTGAGCGGCATGCTTTTTTCCTAGTAGGATGAGGCACCGACGGAGAAAGGCAGGATTATGTGTGCAGGAAAGGTATGTGCTGAGAAGGTGACAAGGTTGAGACCAGGTTGGGATCTTTAGTCCCAGGAAAGGCCCCTGGCAGGTGTGGGTCAATGTTCTGTGCCCATCCCACTTGGCGTGGGGAGGTTTACACCATACAAAGCAGCAGCGGAATTATTCTTCCCCCAGAGGTTGCGTGTGCCCACAAGCTCCACCTGGCCAGGGTCCGCCCCTACCGTATTGCCCATGTCGATCAACAGAAGCTAAGAGCTTCCAGAGAGACTAACTGCTATTCTCTAGCCACGGGGAAGCGGTACAGCCAGAAGCCTCCCCTGTTTCATCTCCAGGTTCCCTCTCAGGCCCCTCATAGTTGTGATGTGTCTCAGGGGTAGCAAAAAGAGATTTCTTTAAAAGAACACATACAAAGAGGGGCCATAGATGCTGAGGAAGGGCGCCTTGCCTACTGATATCGTAGCGTAAGTGGCAAAGAGGTACCTGCCTGCTGTCCCAGTATGTCGAACGTGTCCACATCAGGGGTTGCCTACTGTGAAATTATTCCCTGGGTGCCCTCGATTTTGTGGCCAAGGACAGAAGGGGCCGTTGTGTGTCCATGGGTAAAATGGAGGGCTCTGCGGAACCGGCCGGTTAGGCTGGACCTCTCCTATTGGCTGAGAGTTTGTGACCCGTCCCCGTCAGAAGTTCCGGCCAGCCTTGCGGTGGCTGTCTCCATGGTGATTGGGAAGGAAGCCTTAGGCCCCGCACTCAGCCTTCACCTGGCCCACCTGGCCTCTTTACCCTCATCTAGACCGCTGTGTAGATGAAAGAAAGGATGTCGGCCAGTGACCACGTGTCCTCATTTCCTTTGAAGGATTAAGCTCCTTGCCTGGGCAGAAGACAGCCAAGGTCAGCCTGAGCCTAGACACCTAGTGACCTGTGACACTGCAGACAGTGATAGATGTTGATGTCCACGCTCAGGTAGCCGCAGGTGGCGGATCGAGAGTGGTCGGAGGTGAAGTGTAACTAGAGGTCACACACTCACAAGGGCACGGGCCAAAGGTCGGGAAAAATAGCTGAGGTCGTGGAGCTCTAGCGGAGCCAGTCTAGGGCCGAGGCCTCCCTCCTGTACGTGGCAAAGAGGTGATCCGTATGCCGCCATGCGCAGCCTCTGGACTGCTGGGGCCCTGGATGCCCGGATTTCGGCCTTGTCTTCGGAGAAGTGACGCACATGCAGTGTGCCACCGGAGGCTGTGGCCCAGCAGAGGGCAAAATCTTGAAAATGCGGGCTTCAGTTGACTTTGCCTGAGCTCTCCTTTGGCTGAGTGCCATCCTGTGTTTCCTAGCAGGAGAAGGCATTCGTGGAGAGAGGCGGATTCCCTGTGTGCAGGCAAAGTGTGTGCTGAGATGATGAGTCGCTGGAGACCGGGGTGGACTCTTCAGACCCAGGATAGGCCTCTGGCAGGTATGTGTCAATGTTTTCTGCCCTTCGCACTCAGCCAGGTATTTGCATACAATGTTACCAGCGGAATTAGTAGTCTCCGGAGAGGCTGCCACATGTCAGCAAGCTTCACCTGGCCAGGGTCCGCCGGTGATGTAGCTACCCCATCAGTCACTACTCTCTAGAGCTTCCAGATAAACTACCAGATCTTGTCTGCCCATGGGCAAGCAGTAGAGCCAGAGGCCTTCCCCCTTTGCTCTTTGGTCTCTAGGCACTCTATCAGGCACTCCAAGCTGTGAAGTGACTCAGGGGGAGAAGGAAGAGATTTCAGAGAATGAACACATCCAGAGAGAGACAGAGAGAGAGAGGCAAGAGATGCTGAGTGGGGATGCCTTCTGTAGTGATATCCTCAGGAAAGTGGGAAAGAGGTACCTGGCCTGCTCTGCCAATGCCCTGAACCAGTCCGCACCAGGGGCTCCCCTGTGCCTGCGTAGGCTTTCCCAGGGTGTGCTCAAATCCTGTGGCCACTAGGTGTCATAGGTTATAATGGAGGGCCCTGTGTCATCTGCCTGGCGGGCCAGATCTCTGCCATTGGCTCAGTCTTGTCACCAGGCCCAACATAAGCTCCGCCTACTCTTCCGGTGGTGGGACTGTCTCCATGGTGATGGCAAAGGAGCCTTAGTCCCGCCCACCTGGCCTTGACTTCACCTAGCTGGCCTGCTGACCCTCACTCAGACCTCTGTGTTGATAACAATTAATGTCGGCCAGTGCCCAGGTGTCAGCATCTGGGATAAAGGATTCCGGACCTTGCCTGGGGCAGAAGGCAGCCTAGGTCAGCTGGTACCTGGAAGTCTAGTGACTCGTGACACTGCTGCCAGTGACAGACAAATGGTGACTCCCACACTCACATATCCCCTGGTGGCAGAATGATAGTGATGGGTGGAGAAACATCGCTCCGGAGCACTCGCGCAATGGGGCACCGGCCAAAGGCCAGGGCCAGTAGTGGACGTCGCGGAGCTGAATGGCGAGCCAGTGAAGGGCCCAAGGATTCCTCTTGGATGTGGGAAACATGTCATCCGGGTCCCCACGTCCATAAACCACTGGATTGCTGGGGCCCGGGATGCCAGGATTTCGGCCTTGCCTTCGCAGCCCGGCCACATAGGCAGCCTTCCGCCGGAGGCGGGGATATGTAGACAGCAAAAATGTGGAAAATGGCAGTGTCTCCTCGATTTCTCTGGCATCGGCCTTTTTGAGCGGCATGCTTTTTTCCTAGTAGGATGAGGCACCGACGGAGAAAGGCAGGATTATGTGTGCAGGAAAGGTATGTGCTGAGAAGGTGACAAGGTTGAGACCAGGTTGGGATCTTTAGTCCCAGGAAAGGCCCCTGGCAGGTGTGGGTCAATGTTCTGTGCCCATCCCACTTGGCGTGGGGAGGTTTACACCATACAAAGCAGCAGCGGAATTATTCTTCCCCCAGAGGTTGCGTGTGCCCACAAGCTCCACCTGGCCAGGGTCCGCCCCTACCGTATTGCCCATGTCGATCAACAGAAGCTAAGAGCTTCCAGAGAGACTAACTGCTATTCTCTAGCCACGGGGAAGCGGTACAGCCAGAAGCCTCCCCTGTTTCATCTCCAGGTTCCCTCTCAGGCCCCTCATAGTTGTGATGTGTCTCAGGGGTAGCAAAAAGAGATTTCTTTAAAAGAACACATACAAAGAGGGGCCATAGATGCTGAGGAAGGGCGCCTTGCCTACTGATATCGTAGCGTAAGTGGCAAAGAGGTACCTGCCTGCTGTCCCAGTATGTCGAACGTGTCCACATCAGGGGTTGCCTACTGTGAAGTTATTCCCTGGGTGCCCTCGATTTTGTGGCCAAGGACAGAAGGGGCCGTTGTGTGTCCATGGGTAAAATGGAGGGCTCTGCGGAACCGGCCGGTTAGGCTGGACCTCTCCTATTGGCTGAGAGTTTGTGACCCGTCCCCGTCAGAAGTTCCGGCCAGCCTTGCGGTGGCTGTCTCCATGGTGATTGGGAAGGAAGCCTTAGGCCCCGCACTCAGCCTTCACCTGGCCCACCTGGCCTCTTTACCCTCATCTAGACCGCTGTGTAGATGAAAGAAAGGATGTCGGCCAGTGACCACGTGTCCTCATTTCCTTTGAAGGATTAAGCTCCTTGCCTGGGCAGAAGACAGCCAAGGTCAGCCTGAGCCTAGACACCTAGTGACCTGTGACACTGCAGAGAGTGATAGATGTTGATGTCCACGCTCAGGTAGCCGCAGGTGGCGGATCGAGAGTGGTCGGAGGTGAAGTGTAACTAGAGGTCACACACTCACAAGGGCACGGGCCAAAGGTCGGGAAAAATAGCTGAGGTCGTGGAGCTCTAGCGGAGCCAGTCTAGGGCCGAGGCCTCCCTCCTGTACGTGGCAAAGAGGTGATCCGTATGCCGCCATGCACAGCCTCTGGACTGCTGGGGCCCTGGATGCCCGGATTTCGGCCTTGTCTTCGGAGAAGTGAGGCACATGCAGTGTGCCACCGGAGGCTGTGGCCCAGCAGAGGGCAAAATCTTGAAAATGCGGGCTTCAGTTGACTTTGCCTGAGCTCTCCTTTGGCTGAGTGCCATCCTGTGTTTCCTAGCAGGAGAAGGCATTCGTGGAGAGAGGCGGATTCCCTGTGTGCAGGCAAAGTGTGTGCTGAGATGATGAGTCGCTGGAGACCGGGGTGGACTCTTCAGACCCAGGATAGGCCTCTGGCAGGTATGTGTCAATGTTTTCTGCCCTTCGCACTCAGCCAGGTATTTGCATACAATGTTACCAGCGGAATTAGTAGTCTCCGGAGAGGCTGCCACATGTCAGCAAGCTTCACCTGGCCAGGGTCCGCCGGTGATGTAGCTACCCCATCAGTCACTACTCTCTAGACCTTCCAGATAAACTACCAGATCTTGTCTGTCCATGGGCAACCAGTAGAGCCAGAGGCCTTCCCCCTTTGCTCTTTGGTCTCTAGGCACTCTATCAGGCACTCCAAGCTGTGAAGTGACTCAGGGGGAGAAGGAAGAGATTTCAGAGAATGAACACATCCAGAGAGAGACAGAGAGAGAGAGGCAAGAGATGCTGAGTGGGGATGCCTTGCGTAGCGATATCCTCAGGAAAGTGGGAAAGAGGTACCTGGCCTGCTCTGCCAATGCCCTGAACCAGTCCGCACCAGGGGCTCCCCTGTGCCTGTGTAGGCTTTCCCAGGGTGTGCTCAAATCCTGTGGCCAGTAGGTGTCATAGGTCATAATGGAGGGCCCTGTGTCATCTGCCTGGCGGGCCAGATCTCTGCCATTGGCTCAGTCTTGTCACCAGGCCCATCATAAGCTCCGCCTACTCTTCCGGTGGTGGGACTGTCTCCATGGTGATGGCAAAGGAGCCTTAGTCCCGCCCACCTGGCCTTGACTTCACCTAGCTGGCCTGCTGACCCTCACTCAGACCTCTGTGTTGATAAAAATTAATGTCGGCCAGTGCCCAGGTGTCAGCATCTGGGATAAAGGATTCCAGACCTTGCCTGGGGCAGAAGGCAGCCTAGGTCAGCTGGTACCTGGAAGTCTAGTGACTCGTGACACTGCTGCCAGTGACAGACAAATGGTGACTCCCACACTCACATATCCCCTGGTGGCAGAATGATAGTGATGGGTGGAGAAACATCGCTCCGGAGCACTCGCGCAATGGGGCACCGGCCAAAGGCCAGGGCCAGTAGTGGACGTCGCGGAGCTGAATGGCGAGCCAGTGAAGGGCCCAAGGATTCCTCTTGGATGTGGGAAACATGTCATCCGGGTCCCCACGTCCATAAACCACTGGATTGCTGGGGCCCGGGACGCCAGGATTTCGGCCTTGCCTTCGCAGCCCGGCCACATAGGCAGCCTTCCGCCGGAGGCGGGGATATGTAGACAGCAAAAATGTGGAAAATGGCAGTGTCTCCTCGATTTCTCTGGCATCGGCCTTTTTGAGCGGCATGCTTTTTTCCTAGTAGGATGAGGCACCGACGGAGAAAGGCAGGATTATGTGTGCAGGAAAGGTATGTGCTGAGAAGGTGACAAGGTTGAGACCAGGTTGGGATCTTTAGTCCCAGGAAAGGCCCCTGGCAGGTGTGGGTCAATGTTCTGTGCCCATCCCACTTGGCGAGGGGAGGTTTACACCATACAAAGCAGCAGCGGAATTATTCTTCCCCCAGAGGTTGCGTGTGCCCACAAGCTCCACCTGGCCAGGGTCCGCCCCTACCGTATTGCCCATGTCGATCAACAGAAGCTAAGAGCTTCCAGAGAGACTAACTGCTATTCTCTAGCCACGGGGAAGCGGTACAGCCAGAAGCCTCCCCTGTTTCATCTCCAGGTTCCCTCTCAGGCCCCTCATAGTTGTGATGTGTCTCAGGGGTAGCAAAAAGAGATTTCTTTAAAAGAACACATACAAAGAGGGGCCATAGATGCTGAGGAAGGGCGCCTTGCCTACTGATATCGTAGCGTAAGTGGCAAAGAGGTACCTGCCTGCTGTCCCAGTATGTCGAACGTGTCCACATCAGGGGTTGCCTACTGTGAAATTATTCCCTGGGTGCCCTCGATTTTGTGCGCAAGGACAGAAGGGGCCGTTGTGTGTCCATGGGTAAAATGGAGGGCTCTGCGGAACCGGCCGGTTAGGCTGGACCTCTCCTATTGGCTGAGAGTTTGTGACCCGTCCCCGTCAGAAGTTCCGGCCAGCATAGAGAGATAGTATTCCATGGTGATTAGGAAGGAAGCCTTAGGCCCCGCACTCAGCCTTCACCTGGCCCACCTGGCCTCTTTACCCTCATCTAGACCGCTGTGTAGATGAAAGAAAGGATGTCGGCCAGTGACCACGTGTCCTCATTTCCTTTGAAGGATTAAGCTCCTTGCCTGGGCAGAAGACAGCCAAGGTCAGCCTGAGCCTAGACACCTAGTGACCTGTGACACTGCAGACAGTGATAGATGTTGATGTCCACGCTCAGGTAGCCGCAGGTGGCGGATCGAGAGTGGTCGGAGGTGAAGTGTAACTAGAGGTCACACACTCACAAGGGCACGGGCCAAAGGTCGGGAAAAATAGCTGAGGTCGTGGAGCTCTAGCGGAGCCAGTCTAGGGCCGAGGCCTCCCTCCTGTACGTGGCAAAGAGGTGATCCGTATGCCGCCATGCACAGCCTCTGGACTGCTGGGGCCCTGGATGCCCGGATTTCGGCCTTGTCTTCGGAGAAGTGAGGCACATGCAGTGTGCCACCGGAGGCTGTGGCCCAGCAGAGGGCAAAATCTTGAAAATGCGGGCTTCAGTTGACTTTGCCTGAGCTCTCCTTTGGCTGAGTGCCATCCTGTGTTTCCTAGCAGGAGAAGGCATTCGTGGAGAGAGGCGGATTCCCTGTGTGCAGGCAAAGTGTGTGCTGAGATGATGAGTCGCTGGAGACCGGGGTGGACTCTTCAGACCCAGGATAGGCCTCTGGCAGGTATGTGTCAATGTTTTCTGCCCTTCGCACTCAGCCAGGTATTTGCATACAATGTTACCAGCGGAATTAGTAGTCTCCGGAGAGGCTGCCACATGTCAGCAAGCTTCACCTGGCCAGGGTCCGCCGGTGATGTAGCTACCCCATCAGTCACTACTCTCTAGACCTTCCAGATAAACTACCAGATCTTGTCTGCCCATGGGCAACCAGTAGAGCCAGAGGCCTTCCCCCTTTGCTCTTTGGTCTCTAGGCACTCTATCAGGCACTCCAAGCTGTGAAGTGACTCAGGGGGAGAAGGAAGAGATTTCAGAGAATGAACACATCCAGAGAGAGACAGAGAGAGAGAGGCAAGAGATGCTGAGTGGGGATGCCTTGCGTAGCGATATCCTCAGGAAAGTGGGAAAGAGGTACCTGGCCTGCTCTGCCAATGCCCTGAACCAGTCCGCACCAGGGGCTCCCCTGTGCCTGCGTAGGCTTTCCCAGGGTGTGCTCAAATCCTGTGGCCACTAGGTGTCATAGGTCATAATGGAGGGCCCTGTGTCATCTGCCTGGCGGGCCAGATCTCTGCCATTGGCTCAGTCTTGTCACCAGGCCCATCATAAGCTCCGCCTACTCTTCCGGTGGTGGGACTGTCTCCATGGTGATGGCAAAGGAGCCTTAGTCCCGCCCACCTGGCCTTGACTTCACCTAGCTGGCCTGCTGACCCTCACTCAGACCTCTGTGTTGATAACAATTAATGTCGGCCAGTGCCCAGGTGTCAGCATCTGGGATAAAGGATTCCGGACCTTGCCTGGGGCAGAAGGCAGCCTAGGTCAGCTGGTACCTGGAAGTCTAGTGACTCGTGACACTGCTGCCAGTGACAGACAAATGGTGACTCCCACACTCACATATCCCCTGGTGGCAGAATGATAGTGATGGGTGGAGAAACATCGCTCCGGAGCACTCGCGCAATGGGGCACCGGCCAAAGGCCAGGGCCAGTAGTGGACGTCGCGGAGCTGAATGGCGAGCCAGTGAAGGGCCCAAGGATTCCTCTTGGATGTGGGAAACATGTCATCCGGGTCCCCACGTCCATAAACCACTGGATTGCTGGGGCCCGGGACGCCAGGATTTCGGCCTTGCCTTCGCAGCCCGGCCACATAGGCAGCCTTCCGCCGGAGGCGGGGATATGTAGACAGCAAAAATGTGGAAAATGGCAGTGTCTCCTCGATTTCTCTGGCATCGGCCTTTTTGAGCGGCATGCTTTTTTCCTAGTAGGATGAGGCACCGACGGAGAAAGGCAGGATTATGTGTGCAGGAAAGGTATGTGCTGAGAAGGTGACAAGGTTGAGACCAGGTTGGGATCTTTAGTCCCAGGAAAGGCCCCTGGCAGGTGTGGGTCAATGTTCTGTGCCCATCCCACTTGGCGAGGGGAGGTTGACACCATACAAAGCAGCAGCGGAATTATTCTTCCCCCAGAGGTTGCGTGTGCCCACAAGCTCCACCTGGCCAGGGTCCGCCCCTACCGTATTGCCCATGTCGATCAACAGAAGCTAAGAGCTTCCAGAGAGACTAACTGCTATTCTCTAGCCACGGGGAAGCGGTACAGCCAGAAGCCTCCCCTGTTTCATCTCCAGGTTCCCTCTCAGGCCCCTCATAGTTGTGATGTGTCTCAGGGGTAGCAAAAAGAGATTTCTTTAAAAGAACACATACAAAGAGGGGCCATAGATGCTGAGGAAGGGCGCCTTGCCTACTGATATCGTAGCGTAAGTGGCAAAGAGGTACCTGCCTGCTGTCCCAGTATGTCGAACGTGTCCACATCAGGGGTTGCCTACTGTGAAATTATTCCCTGGGTGCCCTCGATTTTGTGCGCAAGGACAGAAGGGGCCGTTGTGTGTCCATGGGTAAAATGGAGGGCTCTGCGGAACCGGCCGGTTAGGCTGGACCTCTCCTATTGGCTGAGAGTTTGTGACCCGTCCCCGTCAGAAGTTCCGGCCAGCCTTGCGGTGGCTGTCTCCATGGTGATTAGGAAGGAAGCCTTAGGCCCCGCACTCAGCCTTCACCTGGCCCACCTGGCCTCTTTACCCTCATCTAGACCGCTGTGTAGATGAAAGAAAGGATGTCGGCCAGTGACCACGTGTCCTCATTTCCTTTGAAGGATTAAGCTCCTTGCCTGGGCAGAAGACAGCCAAGGTCAGCCTGAGCCTAGACACCTAGTGACCTGTGACACTGCAGAGAGTGATAGATGTTGATGTCCACGCTCAGGTAGCCGCAGGTGGCGGATCGAGAGTGGTCGGAGGTGAAGTGTAACTAGAGGTCACACACTCACAAGGGCACGGGCCAAAGGTCGGGAAAAATAGCTGAGGTCGTGGAGCTCTAGCGGAGCCAGTCTAGGGCCGAGGCCTCCCTCCTGTACGTGGCAAAGAGGTGATCCGTATGCCGCCATGCACAGCCTCTGGACTGCTGGGGCCCTGGATGCCCGGATTTCGGCCTTGTCTTCGGAGAAGTGAGGCACATGCAGTGTGCCACCGGAGGCTGTGGCCCAGCAGAGGGCAAAATCTTGAAAATGCGGGCTTCAGTTGACTTTGCCTGAGCTCTCCTTTGGCTGAGTGCCATCCTGTGTTTCCTAGCAGGAGAAGGCATTCGTGGAGAGAGGCGGATTCCCTGTGTGCAGGCAAAGTGTGTGCTGAGATGATGAGTCGCTGGAGACCGGGGTGGACTCTTCAGACCCAGGATAGGCCTCTGGCAGGTATGTGTCAATGTTTTCTCCGCTTCGCACTCAGTCAGGTATTTGCATACAATGTTACCAGCGGAATTAGTAGTCTCCAGAGAGGCTGCCACATGTCAGCAAGCTTCACCTGGCCAGGGTCCACCGGTGATGTAGCTACCCCATCAGTCACTACTCTCTAGACCTTCCAGATAAACTACCAGATCTTGTCTGCCCATGGGCAAGCAGTAGAGCCAGAGGCCTTCCCCCTTTGCTCTTTGGTCTCTAGGCACTCTATCAGGCACTCCAAGCTGTGAAGTGACTCAGGGGGAGAAGGAAGAGATTTCAGAGAATGAACACATCCAGAGAGAGACAGAGAGAGAGAGGCAAGAGATGCTGAGTGGGGATGCCTTGCGTAGTGATATCCTCAGGAAAGTGGGAAAGAGGTACCTGGCCTGCTCTGCCAATGCCCTGAACCAGTCCGCACCAGGGGCTCCCCTGTGCCTGCGTAGGCTTTCCCAGGGTGTGCTCAAATCCTGTGGCCACTAGGTGTCATAGGTCATAATTGAGGGCCTTGTGTCATCTGCCTGGCGGGCCAGATCTCTGCCATTGGCTCAGTCTTGTCACCAGGCCCATCATAAGCTCCGCCTACTCTTCCGGTGGTGGGACTGTCTCCATGGTGATGGCAAAGGAGCCTTAGTCCCGCCCACCTGGCCTTGACTTCACCTAGCTGGCCTGCTGACCCTCACTCAGACCTCTGTGTTGATAACAATTAATGTCGGCCAGTGCCCAGGTGTCAGCATCTGGGATAAAGGATTCCGGACCTTGCCTGGGGCAGAAGGCAGCCTAGGTCAGCTGGTACCTGGAAGTCTAGTGACTCGTGACACTGCTACCAGTGACAGACAAATGGTGACTCCCACACTCACATATCCCCTGGTGGCAGAATGATAGTGATGGGTGGAGAAACATCGCTCCGGAGCACTCGCGCAATGGGGCACCGGCCAAAGGCCAGGGCCAGTAGTGGACGTCGCGGAGCTGAATGGCGAGCCAGTGAAGGGCCCAAGGATTCCTCTTGGATGTGGGAAACATGTCATCCGGGTCCCCACGTCCATAAACCACTGGATTGCTGGGGCCCGGGATGCCAGGATTTCGGCCTTGCCTTCGCAGCCCGGCCACATAGGCAGCCTTCCGCCGGAGGCGGGGATATGTAGACAGCAAAAATGTGGAAAATGGCAGTGTCTCCTCGATTTCTCTGGCATCGGCCTTTTTGAGCGGCATGCTTTTTTCCTAGTAGGATGAGGCACCGACGGAGAAAGGCAGGATTATGTGTGCAGGAAAGGTATGTGCTGAGAAGGTGACAAGGTTGAGACCAGGTTGGGATCTTTAGTCCCAGGAAAGGCCCCTGGCAGGTGTGGGTCAATGTTCTGTGCCCATCCCACTTGGCGTGGGGAGGTTGACACCATACAAAGCAGCAGCGGAATTATTCTTCCCCCAGAGGTTGCGTGTGCCCACAAGCTCCACCTGGCCAGGGTCCGCCCCTACCGTATTGCCCATGTCGATCAACAGAAGCTAAGAGCTTCCAGAGAGACTAACTGCTATTCTCTAGCCACGGGGAAGCGGTACAGCCAGAAGCCTCCCCTGTTTCATCTCCAGGTTCCCTCTCAGGCCCCTCATAGTTGTGATGTGTCTCAGGGGTAGCAAAAAGAGATTTCTTTAAAAGAACACATACAAAGAGGGGCCATAGATGCTGAGGAAGGGCGCCTTGCCTACTGATATCGTAGCGTAAGTGGCAAAGAGGTACCTGCCTGCTGTCCCAGTATGTCGAACGTGTCCACATCAGGGGTTGCCTACTGTGAAGTTATTCCCTGGGTGCCCTCGATTTTGTGCCCAAGGACAGAAGGGGCCGTTGTGTGTCCATGGGTAAAATGGAGGGCTCTGCGGAACCGGCCGGTTAGGCTGGACCTCTCCTATTGGCTGAGAGTTTGTGACCCGTCCCCGTCAGAAGTTCCGGCCAGCCTTGCGGTGGCTGTCTCCATGGTGATTGGGAAGGAAGCCTTAGGCCCCGCACTCAGCCTTCACCTGGCCCACCTGGCCTCTTTACCGTCATCTAGACCGCTGTGTAGATGAAAGAAAGGATGTCGGCCAGTGACCACGTGTCCTCATTTCCTTTGAAGGATTAAGCTCCTTGCCTGGGCAGAAGACAGCCAAGGTCAGCCTGAGCCTAGACACCTAGTGACCTGTGACACTGCAGACAGTGATAGATGTTGATGTCCACGCTCAGGTAGCCGCAGGTGGCGGATCGAGAGTGGTCAGAGGTGAAGTGTAACTAGAGGTCACACACTCACAAGGGCACGGGCCAAAGGTCGGGAAAAATAGCTGAGGTCGTGGAGCTCTAGCGGAGCCAGTCTAGGGCCGAGGCCTCCCTCCTGTACGTGGCAAAGAGGTGATCCGTATGCCGCCATGCACAGCCTCTGGACTGCTGGGGCCCTGGATGCCCGGATTTCGGCCTTGTCTTCGGAGAAGTGAGGCACATGCAGTGTGCCACCGGAGGCTGTGGCCCAGCAGAGGGCAAAATCTTGAAAATGCGGGCTTCAGTTGACTTTGCCTGAGCTCTCCTTTGGCTGAGTGCCATCCTGTGTTTCCTAGCAGGAGAAGGCATTCGTGGAGAGAGGCGGATTCCCTGTGTGCAGGCAAAGTGTGTGCTGAGATGATGAGTCGCTGGAGACCGGGGTGGACTCTTCAGACCCAGGATAGGCCTCTGGCAGGTATGTGTCAATGTTTTCTGCCCTTCGCACTCAGCCAGGTATTTGCATACAATGTTACCAGCGGAATTAGTAGTCTCCGGAGAGGCTGCCACATGTCAGCAAGCTTCACCTGGCCAGGGTCCGCCGGTGATGTAGCTACCCCATCAGTCACTACTCTCTAGAGCTTCCAGATAAACTACCAGATCTTGTCTGCCCATGGGCAACCAGTAGAGCCAGAGACCTTCCCCCTTTGCTCTTTGGTCTCTAGGCACTCTATCAGGCACTCCAAGCTGTGAAGTGACTCAGGGGGAGAAGGAAGAGATTTCAGAGAATGAACACATCCAGAGAGAGACAGAGAGAGAGAGGCAAGAGATGCTGAGTGGGGATGCCTTGCGTAGTGATATCCTCAGGAAAGTGGGAAAGAGGTACCTGGCCTGCTCTGCCAATGCCCTGAACCAGTCCGCACCAGGGGCTCCCCTGTGCCTGCGTAGGCTTTCCCAGGGTGTGCTCAAATCCTGTGGCCACTAGGTGTCATAGGTCATAATGGAGGGCCCTGTGTCATCTGCCTGGCGGGCCAGATCTCTGCCATTGGCTCAGTCTTGTCACCAGGCCCATCATAAGCTCCGCCTACTCCTCCGGTGGTGGGACTGTCTCCATGGTGATGGCAAAGGAGCCTTAGTCCCGCCCACCTGGCCTTGACTTCACCTAGCTGGCCTGCTGACCCTCACTCAGACCTCTGTGTTGATAACAATTAATGTCGGCCAGTGCCCAGGTGTCAGCATCTGGGATAAAGGATTCCGGACCTTGCCTGGGGCAGAAGGCAGCCTAGGTCAGCTGGTACCTGGAAGTCTAGTGACTCGTGACACTGCTGCCAGTGACAGACAAATGGTGACTCCCACACTCACATATCCCCTGGTGGCAGAATGATAGTGATGGGTGGAGAAACATCGCTCCGGAGCACTCGCGCAATGGGGCACCGGCCAAAGGCCAGGGCCAGTAGTGGACGTCGCGGAGCTGAATGGCGAGCCAGTGAAGGGCCCAAGGATTCCTCTTGGATGTGGGAAACATGTCATCCGGGTCCCCACGTCCATAAACCACTGGATTGCTGGGGCCCGGGATGCCAGGATTTCGGCCTTGCCTTCGCAGCCCGGCCACATAGGCAGCCTTCCGCCGGAGGCGGGGATATGTAGACAGCAAAAATGTGGAAAATGGCAGTGTCTCCTCGATTTCTCTGGCATCGGCCTTTTTGAGCGGCATGCTTTTTTCCTAGTAGGATGAGGCACCGACGGAGAAAGGCAGGATTATGTGTGCAGGAAAGGTATGTGCTGAGAAGGTGACAAGGTTGAGACCAGGTTGGGATCTTTAGTCCCAGGAAAGGCCCCTGGCAGGTGTGGGTCAATGTTCTGTGCCCATCCCACTTGGCGTGGGGAGGTTTACACCATACAAAGCAGCAGCGGAATTATTCTTCCCCCAGAGGTTGCGTGTGCCCACAAGCTCCACCTGGCCAGGGTCCGCCCCTACCGTATTGCCCATGTCGATGAACAGAAGCTAAGAGCTTCCAGAGAGACTAACTGCTATTCTCTAGCCACGGGGAAGCGGTACAGCCAGAAGCCTCCCCTGTTTCATCTCCAGGTTCCCTCTCAGGCCCCTCATAGTTGTGATGTGTCTCAGGGGTAGCAAAAAGAGATTTCTTTAAAAGAACACATACAAAGAGGGGCCATAGATGCTGAGGAAGGGCGCCTTGCCTACTGATATCGTAGCGTAAGTGGCAAAGAGGTACCTGCCTGCTGTCCCAGTATGTCGAACGTGTCCACATCAGGGGTTGCCTACTGTGAAGTTATTCCCTGGGTGCCCTCGATTTTGTGGCCAAGGACAGAAGGGGCCGTTGTGTGTCCATGGGTAAAATGGAGGGCTCTGCGGAACCGGCCGGTTAGGCTGGACCTCTCCTATTGGCTGAGAGTTTGTGACCCGTCCCCGTCAGAAGTTCCGGCCAGCCTTGCGGTGGCTGTCTCCATGGTGATTGGGAAGGAAGCCTTAGGCCCCGCACTCAGCCTTCACCTGGCCCACCTGGCCTCTTTACCCTCATCTAGACCGCTGTGTAGATGAAAGAAAGGTTGTCGGCCAGTGACCACGTGTCCTCATTTCCTTTGAAGGATTAAGCTCCTTGCCTGGGCAGAAGACAGCCAAGGTCAGCCTGAGCCTAGACACCTAGTGACCTGTGACACTGCAGACAGTGATAGATGTTGATGTCCACGCTCAGGTAGCCACAGGTGGCGGATCGAGAGTGGTCGGAGGTGAAGTGTAACTAGAGGTCACACACTCACAAGGGCACGGGCCAAAGGTCGGGAAAAATAGCTGAGGTCGTGGAGCTCTAGCGGAGCCAGTCTAGGGCCGAGGCCTCCCTCCTGTACGTGGCAAAGAGGTGATCCGTATGCCGCCATGCGCAGCCTCTGGACTGCTGGGGCCCTGGATGCCCGGATTTCGGCCTTGTCTTCGGAGAAGTGACGCACATGCAGTGTGCCACCGGAGGCTGTGGCCCAGCAGAGGGCAAAATCTTGAAAATGCGGGCTTCAGTTGACTTTGCCTGAGCTCTCCTTTGGCTGAGTGCCATCCTGTGTTTCCTAGCAGGATAAGGCATTCGTGGAGAGAGGCGGATTCCCTGTGTGCAGGCAAAGTGTGTGCTGAGATGATGAGTCGCTGGAGACCGGGGTGGACTCTTCAGACCCAGGATAGGCCTCTGGCAGGTATGTGTCAATGTTTTCTGCCCTTCGCACTCAGCCAGGTATTTGCATACAATGTTACCAGCGGAATTAGTAGTCTCCGGAGAGGCTGCCACATGTCAGCAAGCTTCACCTGGCCAGGGTCCGCCGGTGATGTAGCTACCCCATCAGTCACTACTCTCTAGAGCTTCCAGATAAACTACCAGATCTTGTCTGCCCATGGGGAACCAGTAGAGCCAGAGGCCTTCCCCCTTTGCTCTTTGGTCTCTAGGCACTCTATCAGGCACTCCAAGCTGTGAAGTGACTCAGGGGGAGAAGGAAGAGATTTCAGAGAATGAACACATCCAGAGAGAGACAGAGAGAGAGAGGCAAGAGATGCTGAGTGGCGATGCCTTGCGTAGTGATATCCTCAGGAAAGTGGGAAAGAGGTACCTGGCCTGCTCTGCCAATGCCCTGAACCAGTCCGCACCAGGGGCTCCCCTGTGCCTGCGTAGGCTTTCCCAGGGTGTACTCAAGTCCTGTGGCCACTAGGTGTCATAGGTCATAATGGAGGGCCCTGTGTCATCTGCCTGGCGGGCCAGATCTCTGCCATTGGCTCAGTCTTGTCACCAGGCCCATCATAAGCTCCGCCTACTCTTCCGGTGGTGGGACTGTCTCCATGGTGATGGCAAAGGAGCCTTAGTCCCGCCCACCTGGCCTTGACTTCACCTAGCTGGCCTGCTGACCCTCACTCAGACCTCTGTGTTGATAACAATTAATGTCGGCCAGTGCCCAGGTGTCAGCATCTGGGATAAAGGATTCCGGACCTTGCCTGGGGCAGAAGGCAGCCTAGGTCAGCTGGTACCTGGAAGTCTAGTGACTCGTGACACTGCTGCCAGTGACAGACAAATGGTGACTCCCACACTCACATATCCCCTGGTGGCAGAATGATAGTGATGGGTGGAGAAACATCGCTCCGGAGCACTCGCGCAATGGGGCACCGGCCAAAGGCCAGGGCCAGCAGTGGACGTCGCGGAGCTGAATGGCGAGCCAGTGAAGGGCCCAAGGATTCCTCTTGGATGTGGGAAACATGTCATCCGGGTCCCCACGTCCATAAACCACTGGATTGCTGGGGCCCGGGATGCCAGGATTTCGGCCTTGCCTTCGCAGCCCGGCCACATAGGCAGCCTTCCGCCGGAGGCGGGGATATGTAGACAGCAAAAATGTGGAAAATGGCAGTGTCTCCTCGATTTCTCTGGCATCGGCCTTTTTGAGCGGCATGCTTTTTTCCTAGTAGGATGAGGCACCGACGGAGAAAGGCAGGATTATGTGTGCAGGAAAGGTATGTGCTGAGAAGGTGACAAGGTTGAGACCAGGTTGGGATCTTTAGTCCCAAGAAAGGCCCCTGGCAGGTGTGGGTCAATGTTCTGTGCCCATCCCACTTGGCGTGGGGAGGTTTACACCATACAAAGCAGCAGCGGAATTATTCTTCCCCCAGAGGTTGCGTGTGCCCACAAGCTCCACCTGGCCAGGGTCCGCCCCTACCGTATTGCCCATGTCGATCAACAGAAGCTAAGAGCTTCCAGAGAGACTAACTGCTATTCTCTAGCCACGGGGAAGCGGTACAGCCAGAAGCCTCCCCTGTTTCATCTCCAGGTTCCCTCTCAGGCCCCTCATAGTTGTGATGTGTCTCAGGGGTAGCAAAAAGAGATTTCTTTAAAAGAACACATACAAAGAGGGGCCATAGATGCTGAGGAAGGGCGCCTTGCCTACTGATATCGTAGCGTAAGTGGCAAAGAGGTACCTGCCTGCTGTCCCAGTATGTCGAACGTGTCCACATCAGGGATTGCCTACTGTGAAGTTATTCCCTGGGTGCCCTCGATTTTGTGGCCAAGGACAGAAGGGGCCGTTGTGTGTCCATGGGTAAAATGGAGGGCTCTGTGGAACCGGCCGGTTAGGCTGGACCTCTCCTATTGGCTGAGAGTTTGTGACCCGTCCCCGTCAGAAGTTCCGGCCAGCCTTGCGGTGGCTGTCTCCATGGTGATTGGGAAGGAAGCCTTAGGCCCCGCACTCAGCCTTCACCTGGCCCACCTGGCCTCTTTACCCTCATCTAGACCGCTGTGTAGATGAAAGAAGGGATGTCGGCCAGTGACCACGTGTCCTCATTTCCTTTGAAGGATTAAGCTCCTTGCCTGGGCAGAAGACAGCCAAGGTCAGCCTGAGCCTAGACACCTAGTGACCTGTGACACTGCAGACAGTGATAGATGTTGATGTCCACGCTCAGGTAGCCACAGGTGGCGGATCGAGAGTGGTCGGAGGTGAAGTGTAACTAGAGGTCACACACTCACAAGGGCACGGGCCAAAGGTCGGGAAAAATAGCTGAGGTCGTGGAGCTCTAGCGGAGCCAGTCTAGGGCCGAGGCCTCCCTCCTGTACGTGGCAAAGAGGTGATCCGTATGCCGCCATGCACAGCCTCTGGACTGCTGGGGCCCTGGATGCCCGGATTTCGGCCTTGTCTTCAGAGAAGTGACGCACATGCAGTGTGCCACCGGAGGCTGTGGCCCAGCAGAGGGCAAAATCTTGAAAATGCGGGCTTCAGTTGACTTTGCCTGAGCTCTCCTTTGGCTGAGTGCCATCCTGTGTTTCCTAGCAGGAGAAGGCATTCGTGGAGAGAGGCGGATTCCCTGTGTGCAGGCAAAGTGTGTGCTGAGATGATGAGTCGCTGGAGACCGGGGTGGACTCTTCAGACCCAGGATAGGCCTCTGGCAGGTATGTGTCAATGTTTTCTGCCCTTCGCACTCAGCCAGGTATTTGCATACAATGTTACCAGCGGAATTAGTAGTCTCCGGAGAGGCTGCCACATGTCAGCAAGCTTCACCTGGCCAGGGTCCGCCGGTGATGTAGCTACCCCATCAGTCACTACTCTCTAGACCTTCCAGATAAACTACCAGATCTTGTCTGCCCATGGGCAAGCAGTAGAGCCAGAGGCCTTCCCCCTTTGCTCTTTGGTCTCTAGGCACTCTATCAGGCACTCCAAGCTGTGAAGTGACTCAGGGGGAGAAGGAAGAGATTTCAGAGAATGAACACATCCAGAGAGAGACAGAGAGAGGCAAGAGATGCTGAGTGGGGATGCCTTGCGTAGCGATATCCTCAGGAAAGTGGGAAAGAGGTACCTGGCCTGCTCTGCCAATGCCCTGAACCAGTCCGCACCAGGGGCTCCCCTGTGCCTGCGTAGGCTTTCCCAGGGTGTGCTCAAATCCTGTGGCCACTAGGTGTCATAGGTCATAATTGAGGGCCTTGTGTCATCTGCCTGGCGGGCCAGATCTCTGCCATTGGCTCAGTCTTGTCACCAGGCCCATCATAAGCTCCGCCTACTCTTCCGGTGGTGGGACTGTCTCCATGGTGATGGCAAAGGAGCCTTAGTCCCGCCCACCTGGCCTTGACTTCACCTAGCTGGCCTGCTGACCCTCACTCAGACCTCTGTGTTGATAACAATTAATGTCGGCCAGTGCCCAGGTGTCAGCATCTGGGATAAAGGATTCCGGACCTTGCCTGGGGCAGAAGGCAGCCTAGGTCAGCTGGTACCTGGAAGTCTAGTGACTCGTGACACTGCTACCAGTGACAGACAAATGGTGACTCCCACACTCACATATCCCCTGGTGGCAGAATGATAGTGATGGGTGGAGAAACATCGCTCCGGAGCACTCGCGCAATGGGGCACCGGCCAAAGGCCAGGGCCAGTAGTGGACGTCGCGGAGCTGAATGGCGAGCCAGTGAAGGGCCCAAGGATTCCTCTTGGATGTGGGAAACATGTCATCCGGGTCCCCACGTCCATAAACCACTGGATTGCTGGGGCCCGGGATGCCAGGATTTCGGCCTTGCCTTCGCAGCCCGGCCACATAGGCAGCCTTCCGCCGGAGGCGGGGATATGTAGACAGCAAAAATGTGGAAAATGGCAGTGTCTCCTCGATTTCTCTGGCATCGGCCTTTTTGAGCGGCATGCTTTTTTCCTAGTAGGATGAGGCACCGACGGAGAAAGGCAGGATTATGTGTGCAGGAAAGGTATGTGCTGAGAAGGTGACAAGGTTGAGACCAGGTTGGGATCTTTAGTCCCAGGAAAGGCCCCTGGCAGGTGTGGGTCAATGTTCTGTGCCCATCCCACTTGGCGTGGGGAGGTTGACACCATACAAAGCAGCAGCGGAATTATTCTTCCCCCAGAGGTTGCGTGTGCCCACAAGCTCCACCTGGCCAGGGTCCGCCCCTACCGTATTGCCCATGTCGATCAACAGAAGCTAAGAGCTTCCAGAGAGACTAACTGCTATTCTCTAGCCACGGGGAAGCGGTACAGCCAGAAGCCTCCCCTGTTTCATCTCCAGGTTCCCTCTCAGGCCCCTCATAGTTGTGATGTGTCTCAGGGGTAGCAAAAAGAGATTTCTTTAAAAGAACACATACAAAGAGGGGCCATAGATGCTGAGGAAGGGCGCCTTGCCTACTGATATCGTAGCGTAAGTGGCAAAGAGGTACCTGCCTGCTGTCCCAGTATGTCGAACGTGTCCACATCAGGGGTTGCCTACTGTGAACTTATTCCCTGGGTGCCCTCGATTTTGTGCCCAAGGACAGAAGGGGCCGTTGTGTGTCCATGGGTAAAATGGAGGGCTCTGCGGAACCGGCCGGTTAGGCTGGACCTCTCCTATTGGCTGAGAGTTTGTGACCCGTCCCCGTCAGAAGTTCCGGCCAGCCTTGCGGTGGCTGTCTCCATGGTGATTGGGAAGGAAGCCTTAGGCCCCGCACTCAGCCTTCACCTGGCCCACCTGGCCTCTTTACCGTCATCTAGACCGCTGTGTAGATGAAAGAAAGGATGTCGGCCAGTGACCACGTGTCCTCATTTCCTTTGAAGGATTAAGCTCCTTGCCTGGGCAGAAGACAGCCAAGGTCAGCCTGAGCCTAGACACCTAGTGACCTGTGACAGTGCAGACAGTGATAGATGTTGATGTCCACGCTCAGGTAGCCGCAGGTGGCGGATCGAGAGTGGTCGGAGGTGAAGTGTAACTAGAGGTCACACACTCACAAGGGCACGGGCCAAAGGTCGGGAAAAATAGCTGAGGTCGTGGAGCTCTAGCGGAGCCAGTCTAGGGCCGAGGCCTCCCTCCTGTACGTGGCAAAGAGGTGATCTGTATGCCGCCATGCACAGCCTCTGGACTGCTGGGGCCCTGGATGCCCGGATTTCGGCCTTGTCTTCGGAGAAGTGAGGCACATGCAGTGTGCCACCGGAGGCTGTGGCCCAGCAGAGGGCAAAATCTTGAAAATGCGGGCTTCAGTTGACTTTGCCTGAGCTCTCCTTTGGCTGAGTGCCATCCTGTGTTTCCTAGCAGGAGAAGGCATTCGTGGAGAGAGGCGGATTCCCTGTGTGCAGGCAAAGTGTGTGCTGAGATGATGAGTCGCTGGAGACCGGGGTGGACTCTTCAGACCCAGGATAGGCCTCTGGCAGGTATGTGTCAATGTTTTCTGCCCTTCGCACTCAGCCAGGTATTTGCATACAATGTTACCAGCGGAATTAGTAGTCTCCGGAGAGGCTGCCACATGTCAGCAAGCTTCACCTGGCCAGGGTCCGCCGGTGATGTAGCTACCCCATCAGTCACTACTCTCTAGAGCTTCCAGATAAACTACCAGATCTTGTCTGCCCATGGGCAAGCAGTAGAGCCAGAGGCCTTCCCCCTTTGCTCTTTGGTCTCTAGGCACTCTATCAGGCACTCCAAGCTGTGAAGTGACTCAGGGGGAGAAGGAAGAGATTTCAGAGAATGAACACATCCAGAGAGAGACAGAGAGAGAGAGGCAAGAGATGCTGAGTGGGGATGCCTTGCGTAGCGATATCCTCAGGAAAGTGGGAAAGAGGTACCTGGCCTGCTCTGCCAATGCCCTGAACCAGTCCGCACCAGGGGCTCCCCTGTGCCTGCGTAGGCTTTCCCAGGGTGTGCTCAAATCCTGTGGCCACTAGGTGTCATAGGTCATAATGGAGGGCCCTGTGTCATCTGCCTGGCGGGCCAGATCTCTGCCATTGGCTCAGTCTTGTCACCAGGCCCATCATAAGCTCCGCCTACTCTTCCGGTGGTGGGACTGTCTCCATGGTGATGGCAAAGGAGCCTTAGTCCCGCCCACCTGGCCTTGACTTCACCTAGCTGGCCTGCTGACCCTCACTCAGACCTCTGTGTTGATAACAATTAATGTCGGCCAGTGCCCAGGTGTCAGCATCTGGGATAAAGGATTCCGGACCTTGCCTGGGGCAGAAGGCAGCCTAGGTCAGCTGGTACCTGGAAGTCTAGTGACTCGTGACACTGCTGCCAGTGACAGACAAATGGTGACTCCCACACTCACATATCCCCTGGTGGCAGAATGATAGTGATGGGTGGAGAAACATCGCTCCGGAGCACTCGCGCAATGGGGCACCGGCCAAAGGCCAGGGCCAGTAGTGGACGTCGCGGAGCTGAATGGCGAGCCAGTGAAGGGCCCAAGGATTCCTCTTGGATGTGGGAAACATGTCATCCGGGTCCCCACGTCCATAAACCACTGGATTGCTGGGGCCCGGGATGCCAGGATTTCGGCCTTGCCTTCGCAGCCCGGCCACATAGGCAGCCTTCCGCCGGAGGCGGGGATATGTAGACAGCAAAAATGTGGAAAATGGCAGTGTCTCCTCGATTTCTCTGGCATCGGCCTTTTTGAGCGGCATGCTTTTTTCCTAGTAGGATGAGGCACCGACGGAGAAAGGCAGGATTATGTGTGCAGGAAAGGTATGTGCTGAGAAGGTGACAAGGTTGAGACCAGGTTGGGATCTTTAGTCCCAGGAAAGGCCCCTGGCAGGTGTGGGTCAATGTTCTGTGCCCATCCCACTTGGCATGGGGAGGTTTACACCATACAAAGCAGCAGCGGAATTATTCTTCCCCCAGAGGTTGCGTGTGCCCACAAGCTCCACCTGGCCAGGGTCCGCCCCTACCGTATTGCCCATGTCGATCAACAGAAGCTAAGAGCTTCCAGAGAGACTAACTGCTATTCTCTAGCCACGGGGAAGCGGTACAGCCAGAAGCCTCCCCTGTTTCATCTCCAGGTTCCCTCTCAGGCCCCTCATAGTTGTGATGTGTCTCAGGGGTAGCAAAAAGAGATTTCTTTAAAAGAACACATACAAAGAGGGGCCATAGATGCTGAGGAAGGGCGCCTTGCCTACTGATATCGTAGCGTAAGTGGCAAAGAGGTACCTGCCTGCTGTCCCAGTATGTCGAACGTGTCCACATCAGGGGTTGCCTACTGTGAAATTATTCCCTGGGTGCCCTCGATTTTGTGGCCAAGGACAGAAGGGGCCGTTGTGTGTCCATGGGTAAAATGGAGGGCTCTGCGGAACCGGCCGGTTAGGCTGGACCTCTCCTATTGGCTGAGAGTTTGTGACCCGTCCCCGTCAGAAGTTCCGGCCAGCCTTGCAGTGGCTGTCTCCATGGTGATTGGGAAGGAAGCCTTAGGCCCCGCACTCAGCCTTCACCTGGCCCACCTGGCCTCTTTACCCTCATCTAGACCGCTGTGTAGATGAAAGAAAGGATGTCGGCCAGTGACCACGTGTCCTCATTTCCTTTGAAGGATTAAGCTCCTTGCCTGGGCAGAAGACAGCCAAGGTCAGCCTGAGCCTAGACACCTAGTGACCTGTGACACTGCAGACAGTGATAGATGTTGATGTCCACGCTCAGGTAGCCGCAGGTGGCGGATCGAGAGTGGTCGGAGGTGAAGTGTAACTAGAGGTCACACACTCACAAGGGCACGGGCCAAAGGTCGGGAAAAATAGCTGAGGTCGTGGAGCTCTAGCGGAGCCAGTCTAGGGCCGAGGCCTCCCTCCTGTACGTGGCAAAAAGGTGATCCGTATGCCGCCATGCACAGCCTCTGGACTGCTGGGGCCCTGGATGCCCGGATTTCGGCCTTGTCTTCGGAGAAGTGACGCACATGCAGTGTGCCACCGGAGGCTGTGGCCCAGCAGAGGGCAAAATCTTGAAAATGCGGGCTTCAGTTGACTTTGCCTGAGCTCTCCTTTGGCTGAGTGCCATCCTGTGTTTCCTAGCAGGAGAAGGCATTCGTGGAGAGAGGCGGATTCCCTGTGTGCAGGCAAAGTGTGTGCTGAGATGATGAGTCGCTGGAGACCGGGGTGGACTCTTCAGACCCAGGATAGGCCTCTGGCAGGTATGTGTCAATGTTTTCTGCCCTTCGCACTCAGCCAGGTATTTGCATACAATGTTACCAGCGGAATTAGTAGTCTCCGGAGAGGCTGCCACATGTCAGCAAGCTTCACCTGGCCAGGGTCCGCCGGTGATGTAGCTACCCCATCAGTCACTACTCTCTAGAGCTTCCAGATAAACTACCAGATCTTGTCTGCCCATGGGCAAGCAGTAGAGCCAGAGGCCTTCCCCCTTTGCTCTTTGGTCTCTAGGCACTCTATCAGGCACTCCAAGCTGTGAAGTGACTCAGGGGGAGAAGGAAGAGATTTCAGAGAATGAACACATCCAGAGAGAGACAGAGAGAGAGAGGCAAGAGATGCTGAGTGGGGATGCCTTGCGTAGCGATATCCTCAGGAAAGTGGGAAAGAGGTACCTGGCCTGCTCTGCCAATGCCCTGAACCAGTCCGCACCAGGGGCTCCCCTGTGCCTGCGTAGGCTTTCCCAGGGTGTGCTCAAATCCTGTGGCCACTAGGTGTCATAGGTCATAATGGAGGGCCCTGTGTCATCTGCCTGGCGGGCCAGATCTCTGCCATTGGCTCAGTCTTGTCACCAGGCCCATCATAAGCTCCGCCTACTCTTCCGGTGGTGGGACTGTCTCCATGGTGATGGCAAAGGAGCCTTAGTCCCGCCCACCTGGCCTTGACTTCACCTAGCTGGCCTGCTGACCCTCACTCAGACCTCTGTGTTGATAACAATTAATGTCGGCCAGTGCCCAGGTGTCAGCATCTGGGATAAAGGATTCCGGACCTTGCCTGGGGCAGAAGGCAGCCTAGGTCAGCTGGTACCTGGAAGTCTAGTGACTCGTGACACTGCTGCCAGTGACAGGCAAATGGTGACTCCCACACTCACATATCCCCTGGTGGCAGAATGATAGTGATGGGTGGAGAAACATCGCTCCGGAGCACTCGCGCAATGGGGCACCGGCCAAAGGCCAGGGCCAGTAGTGGACGTCGCGGAGCTGAATGGCGAGCCAGTGAAGGGCCCAAGGATTCCTCTTGGATGTGGGAAACATGTCATCCGGGTCCCCACGTCCATAAACCACTGGATTGCTAGGGCCCGGGATGCCAGGATTTCGGCCTTGCCTTCGCAGCCCGGCCACATAGGCAGCCTTCCGCCGGAGGCGGGGATATGTAGACAGCAAAAATGTGGAAAATGGCAGTGTCTCCTCGATTTCTCTGGCATCGGCCTTTTTGAGCGGCATGCTTTTTTCCTAGTAGGATGAGGCACCGACGGAGAAAGGCAGGATTATGTGTGCAGGAAAGGTATGTGCTGAGAAGGTGACAAGGTTGAGACCAGGTTGGGATCTTTAGTCCCAGGAAAGGCCCCTGGCAGGTGTGGGTCAATGTTCTGTGCCCATCCCACTTGGCATGGGGAGGTTGACACCATACAAAGCAGCAGCGGAATTATTCTTCCCCCAGAGGTTGCGTGTGCCCACAAGCTCCACCTGGCCAGGGTCCGCCCCTACCGTATTGCCCATGTCGATCAACAGAAGCTAAGAGCTTCCAGAGAGACTAACTGCTATTCTCTAGCCACGGGGAAGCGGTACAGCCAGAAGCCTCCCCTGTTTCATCTCCAGGTTCCCTCTCAGGCCCCTCATAGTTGTGATGTGTCTCAGGGGTAGCAAAAAGAGATTTCTTTAAAAGAACACATACAAAGAGGGGCCATAGATGCTGAGGAAGGGCGCCTTGCCTACTGATATCGTAGCGTAAGTGGCAAAGAGGTACCTGCCTGCTGTCCCAGTATGTCGAACGTGTCCACATCAGGGGTTGCCTACTGTGAACTTATTCCCTGGGTGCCCTCGATTTTGTGGCCAAGGACAGAAGGGGCCGTTGTGTGTCCATGGGTAAAATGGAGGGGTCTGCGGAACCGGCCGGTTAGGCTGGACCTCTCCTATTGGCTGAGAGTTTGTGACCCGTCCCCGTCAGAAGTTCCGGCCAGCCTTGCGGTGGCTGTCTCCATGGTGATTGGGAAGGAAGCCTTAGGCCCCGCACTCAGCCTTCACCTGGCCCACCTGGCCTCTTTACCCTCATCTAGACCGCTGTGTAGATGAAAGAAAGGTTGTCGGCCAGTGACCACGTGTCCTCATTTCCTTTGAAGGATTAAGCTCCTTGCCTGGGCAGAAGACAGCCAAGGTCAGCCTGAGCCTAGACACCTAGTGACCTGTGACACTGCAGACAGTGATAGATGTTGATGTCCACGCTCAGGTAGCCGCAGGTGGCGGATCGAGAGTGGTCGGAGGTGAAGTGTAACTAGAGGTCACACACTCACAAGGGCACGGGCCAAAGGTCGGGAAAAATAGCTGAGGTCGTGGAGCTCTAGCTTAGCCAGTCTAGGGCCGAGGCCTCCCTCCTGTACGTGGCAAAGAGGTGATCCGTATGCCGCCATGCGCAGCCTCTGGACTGCTGGGGCCCTGGATGCCCGGATTTCGGCCTTGTCTTCGGAGAAGTGACGCACATGCAGTGTGCCACCGGAGGCTGTGGCCCAGCAGAGGGCAAAATCTTGAAAATGCGGGCTTCAGTTGACTTTGCCTGAGCTCTCCTTTGGCTGAGTGCCATCCTGTGTTTCCTAGCAGGAGAAGGCATTCGTGGAGAGAGGCGGATTCCCTGTGTGCAGGCAAAGTGTGTGCTGAGATGATGAGTCGCTGGAGACCGGGGTGGACTCTTCAGACCCAGGATAGGCCTCTGGCAGGTATGTGTCAATGTTTTCTGCCCTTCGCACTCAGCCAGGTATTTGCATACAATGTTACCAGCGGAATTAGTAGTCTCCGGAGAGGCTGCCACATGTCAGCAAGCTTCACCTGGCCAGGGTCCGCCGGTGATGTAGCTACCCCATCAGTCACTACTCTCTAGAGCTTCCAGATAAACTACCAGATCTTGTCTGCCCATGGGCAACCAGTAGAGCCAGAGGCCTTCCCCCTTTGCTCTTTGGTCTCTAGGCACTCTATCAGGCACTCCAAGCTGTGAAGTGACTCAGGGGGAGAAGGAAGAGATTTCAGAGAATGAACACATCCAGAGAGAGACAGAGAGAGAGAGGCAAGAGATGCTGAGTGGCGATGCCTTGCGTAGTGATATCCTCAGGAAAGTGGGAAAGAGGTACCTGGCCTGCTCTGCCAATGCCCTGAACCAGTCCGCACCAGGGGCTCCCCTGTGCCTGCGTAGGCTTTCCCAGGGTGTGCTCAAATCCTGTGGCCACTAGGTGTCATAGGTCATAATGGAGGGCCCTGTGTCATCTGCCTGGCGGGCCAGATCTCTGCCATTGGCTCAGTCTTGTCACCAGGCCCATCATAAGCTCCGCCTACTCTTCCGGTGGTGGGACTGTCTCCATGGTGATGGCAAAGGAGCCTTAGTCCCGCCCACCTGGCCTTGACTTCACCTAGCTGGCCTGCTGACCCTCACTCAGACCTCTGTGTTGATAACAATTAATGTCGGCCAGTGCCCAGGTGTCAGCATCTGGGATAAAGGATTCCGGACCTTGCCTGGGGCAGAAGGCAGCCTAGGTCAGCTGGTACCTGGAAGTCTAGTGACTCGTGACACTGCTGCCAGTGACAGACAAATGGTGACTCCCACACTCACATATCCCCTGGTGGCAGAATGATAGTGATGGGTGGAGAAACATCGCTCCGGAGCACTCGCGCAATGGGGCACCGGCCAAAGGCCAGGGCCAGCAGTGGACGTCGCGGAGCTGAATGGCGAGCCAGTGAAGGGCCCAAGGATTCCTCTTGGATGTGGGAAACATGTCATCCGGGTCCCCACGTCCATAAACCACTGGATTGCTGGGGCCCGGGGTGCCAGGATTTCGGCCTTGCCTTCGCAGCCCGGCCACATAGGCAGCCTTCCGCCGGAGGCGGGGATATGTAGACAGCAAAAATGTGGAAAATGGCAGTGTCTCCTCGATTTCTCTGGCATCGGCCTTTTTGAGCGGCATGCTTTTTTCCTAGTAGGATGAGGCACCGACGGAGAAAGGCAGGATTATGTGTGCAGGAAAGGTATGTGCTGAGAAGGTGACAAGGTTGAGACCAGGTTGGGATCTTTAGTCCCAAGAAAGGCCCCTGGCAGGTGTGGGTCAATGTTCTGTGCCCATCCCACTTGGCGTGGGGAGGTTTACACCATACAAAGCAGCAGCGGAATTATTCTTCCCCCAGAGGTTGCGTGTGCCCACAAGCTCCACCAGGCCAGGGTCCGCCCCTACCGTATTGCCCATGTCGATCAACAGAAGCTAAGAGCTTCCAGAGAGACTAACTGCTATTCTCTAGCCACGGGGAAGCGGTACAGCCAGAAGCCTCCCCTGTTTCATCTCCAGGTTCCCTCTCAGGCCCCTCATAGTTGTGATGTGTCTCAGGGGTAGCAAAAAGAGATTTCTTTAAAAGAACACATACAAAGAGGGGCCATAGATGCTGAGGAAGGGCGCCTTGCCTACTGATATCGTAGCGTAAGTGGCAAAGAGGTACCTGCCTGCTGTCCCAGTATGTCGAACGTGTCCACATCAGGGATTGCCTACTGTGAAGTTATTCCCTGGGTGCCCTCGATTTTGTGGCCAAGGACAGAAGGGGCCGTTGTGTGTCCATGGGTAAAATGGAGGGCTCTGTGGAACCGGCCGGTTAGGCTGGACCTCTCCTATTGGCTGAGAGTTTGTGACCCGTCCCCGTCAGAAGTTCCGGCCAGCCTTGCGGTGGCTGTCTCCATGGTGATTGGGAAGGAAGCCTTAGGCCCCGCACTCAGCCTTCACCTGGCCCACCTGGCCTCTTTACCCTCATCTATACCGCTGTGTAGATGAAAGAAAGGATGTCGGCCAGTGACCACGTGTCCTCATTTCCTTTGAAGGATTAAGCTCCTTGCCTGGGCAGAAGACAGCCAAGGTCAGCCTGAGCCTAGACACCTAGTGACCTGTGACACTGCAGACAGTGATAGATGTTGATGTCCACGCTCAGGTAGCCACAGGTGGCGGATCGAGAGTGGTCGGAGGTGAAGTGTAACTAGAGGTCACACACTCACAAGGGCACGGGCCAAAGGTCGGGAAAAATAGCTGAGGTCGTGGAGCTCTAGCGGAGCCAGTCTAGGGCCGAGGCCTCCCTCCTGTACGTGGCAAAGAGGTGATCCGTATGCCGCCATGCACAGCCTCTGGACTGCTGGGGCCCTGGATGCCCGGATTTCGGCCTTGTCTTCAGAGAAGTGACGCACATGCAGTGTGCCACCGGAGGCTGTGGCCCAGCAGAGGGCAAAATCTTGAAAATGCGGGCTTCAGTTGACTTTGCCTGAGCTCTCCTTTGGCTGAGTGCCATCCTGTGTTTCCTAGCAGGAGAAGGCATTCGTGGAGAGAGGCGGATTCCCTGTGTGCAGGCAAAGTGTGTGCTGAGATGATGAGTCGCTGGAGACCGGGGTGGACTCTTCAGACCCAGGATAGGCCTCTGGCAGGTATGTGTCAATGTTTTCTGCCCTTCGCACTCAGCCAGGTATTTGCATACAATGTTACCAGCGGAATTAGTAGTCTCCGGAGAGGCTGCCACATGTCAGCAAGCTTCACCTGGCCAGGGTCCGCCGGTGATGTAGCTACCCCATCAGTCACTACTCTCTAGAGCTTCCAGATAAACTACCAGATCTTGTCTGCCCATGGGCAAGCAGTAGAGCCAGAGGCCTTCCCCCTTTGCTCTTTGGTCTCTAGGCACTCTATCAGGCACTCCAAGCTGTGAAGTGACTCAGGGGGAGAAGGAAGAGATTTCAGAGAATGAACACATCCAGAGAGAGACAGAGAGAGAGAGGCAAGAGATGCTGAGTGGGGATGCCTTGCGTAGCGATATCCTCAGGAAAGTGGGAAAGAGGTACCTGGCCTGCTCTGCCAATGCCCTGAACCAGTCCGCACCAGGGGCTCCCCTGTGCCTGCGTAGGCTTTCCCAGGGTGTGCTCAAATCCTGTGGCCACTAGGTGTCATAGGTCATAATGGAGGGCCCTGTGTCATCTGCCTGGCGGGCCAGATCTCTGCCATTGGCTCAGTCTTGTCACCAGGCCCATCATAAGCTCCGCCTACTCTTCCGGTGGTGGGACTGTCTCCATGGTGATGGCAAAGGAGCCTTAGTCCCGCCCACCTGGCCTTGACTTCACCTAGCTGGCCTGCTGACCCTCACTCAGACCTCTGTGTTGATAACAATTAATGTCGGCCAGTGCCCAGGTGTCAGCATCTGGGATAAAGGATTCCGGACCTTGCCTGGGGCAGAAGGCAGCCTAGGTCAGCTGGTACCTGGAAGTCTAGTGACTCGTGACACTGCTGCCAGTGACAGACAAATGGTGACTCCCACACTCACATATCCCCTGGTGGCAGAATGATAGTGATGGGTGGAGAAACATCGCTCCGGAGCACTCGCGCAATGGGGCACCGGCCAAAGGCCAGGGCCAGTAGTGGACGTCGCGGAGCTGAATGGCGAGCCAGTGAAGGGCCCAAGGATTCCTCTTGGATGTGGGAAACATGTCATCCGGGTCCCCACGTCCATAAACCACTGGATTGCTGGGGCCCGGGATGCCAGGATTTCGGCCTTGCCTTCGCAGCCCGGCCACATAGGCAGCCTTCCGCCGGAGGCGGGGATATGTAGACAGCAAAAATGTGGAAAATGGCAGTGTCTCCTCGATTTCTCTGGCATCGGCCTTTTTGAGCGGCATGCTTTTTTCCTAGTAGGATGAGGCACCGACGGAGAAAGGCAGGATTATGTGTGCAGGAAAGGTATGTGCTGAGAAGGTGACAAGGTTGAGACCAGGTTGGGATCTTTAGTCCCAGGAAAGGCCCCTGGCAGGTGTGGGTCAATGTTCTGTGCCCATCCCACTTGGCATGGGGAGGTTTACACCATACAAAGCAGCAGCGGAATTATTCTTCCTCCAGAGGTTGCGTGTGCCCACAAGCTCCACCTGGCCAGGGTCCGCCCCTACCGTATTGCCCATGTCGATCAACAGAAGCTAAGAGCTTCCAGAGAGACTAACTGCTATTCTCTAGCCACGGGGAAGCGGTACAGCCAGAAGCCTCCCCTGTTTCATCTCCAGGTTCCCTCTCAGGCCCCTCATAGTTGTGATGTGTCTCAGGGGTAGCAAAAAGAGATTTCTTTAAAAGAACACATACAAAGAGGGGCCATAGATGCTGAGGAAGGGCGCCTTGCCTACTGATATCGTAGCGTAAGTGGCAAAGAGGTACCTGCCTGCTGTCCCAGTATGTCGAACGTGTCCACATCAGGGGTTGCCTACTGTGAAATTATTCCCTGGGTGCCCTCGATTTTGTGGCCAAGGACAGAAGGGGCCGTTGTGTGTCCATGGGTAAAATAGAGGGCTCTGCGGAACCGGCCGGTTAGGCTGGACCTCTCCTATTGGCTGAGAGTTTGTGACCCGTCCCCGTCAGAAGTTCCGGCCAGCCTTGCAGTGGCTGTCTCCATGGTGATTGGGAAGGAAGCCTTAGGCCCCGCACTCAGCCTTCACCTGGCCCACCTGGCCTCTTTACCCTCATCTAGACCGCTGTGTAGATGAAAGAAAGGATGTCGGCCAGTGACCACGTGTCCTCATTTCCTTTGAAGGATTAAGCTCCTTGCCTGGGCAGAAGACAGCCAAGGTCAGCCTGAGCCTAGACACCTAGTGACCTGTGACACTGCAGACAGTGATAGATGTTGATGTCCACGCTCAGGTAGCCGCAGGTGGCGGATCGAGAGTGGTCGGAGGTGAAGTGTAACTAGAGGTCACACACTCACAAGGGCACGGGCCAAAGGTCGGGAAAAATAGCTGAGGTCGTGGAGCTCTAGCGGAGCCAGTCTAGGGCCGAGGCCTCCCTCCTGTACGTGGCAAAAAGGTGATCCGTATGCCGCCATGCACAGCCTCTGGACTGCTGGGGCCCTGGATGCCCGGATTTCGGCCTTGTCTTCGGAGAAGTGACGCACATGCAGTGTGCCACCGGAGGCTGTGGCCCAGCAGAGGGCAAAATCTTGAAAATGCGGGCTTCAGTTGACTTTGCCTGAGCTCTCCTTTGGCTGAGTGCCATCCTGTGTTTCCTAGCAGGAGAAGGCATTCGTGGAGAGAGGCGGATTCCCTGTGTGCAGGCAAAGTGTGTGCTGAGATGATGAGTCGCTGGAGACCGGGGTGGACTCTTCAGACCCAGGATAGGCCTCTGGCAGGTATGTGTCAATGTTTTCTGCCCTTCGCACTCAGCCAGGTATTTGCATACAATGTTACCAGCGGAATTAGTAGTCTCCGGAGAGGCTGCCACATGTCAGCAAGCTTCACCTGGCCAGGGTCCGCCGGTGATGTAGCTACCCCATCAGTCACTACTCTCTAGAGCTTCCAGATAAACTACCAGATCTTGTCTGCCCATGGGCAAGCAGTAGAGCCAGAGGCCTTCCCCCTTTGCTCTTTGGTCTCTAGGCACTCTATCAGGCACTCCAAGCTGTGAAGTGACTCAGGGGGAGAAGGAAGAGATTTCAGAGAATGAACACATCCAGAGAGAGACAGAGAGAGAGAGGCAAGAGATGCTGAGTGGGGATGCCTTGCGTAGCGATATCCTCAGGAAAGTGGGAAAGAGGTACCTGGCCTGCTCTGCCAATGCCCTGAACCAGTCCGCACCAGGGGCTCCCCTGTGCCTGCGTAGGCTTTCCCAGGGTGTGCTCAAATCCTGTGGCCACTAGGTGTCATAGGTCATAATGGAGGGCCCTGTGTCATCTGCCTGGCGGGCCAGATCTCTGCCATTGGCTCAGTCTTGTCACCAGGCCCATCATAAGCTCCGCCTACTCTTCCGGTGGTGGGACTGTCTCCATGGTGATGGCAAAGGAGCCTTAGTCCCGCCCACCTGGCCTTGACTTCACCTAGCTGGCCTGCTGACCCTCACTCAGACCTCTGTGTTGATAACAATTAATGTCGGCCAGTGCCCAGGTGTCAGCATCTGGGATAAAGGATTCCGGACCTTGCCTGGGGCAGAAGGCAGCCTAGGTCAGCTGGTACCTGGAAGTCTAGTGACTCGTGACACTGCTGCCAGTGACAGACAAATGGTGACTCCCACACTCACATATCCCCTGGTGGCAGAATGATAGTGATGGGTGGAGAAACATCGCTCCGGAGCACTCGCGCAATGGGGCACCGGCCAAAGGCCAGGGCCAGTAGTGGACGTCGCGGAGCTGAATGGCGAGCCAGTGAAGGGCCCAAGGATTCCTCTTGGATGTGGGAAACATGTCATCCGGGTCCCCACGTCCATAAACCACTGGATTGCTAGGGCCCGGGATGCCAGGATTTCGGCCTTGCCTTCGCAGCCCGGCCACATAGGCAGCCTTCCGCCGGAGGCGGGGATATGTAGACAGCAAAAATGTGGAAAATGGCAGTGTCTCCTCGATTTCTCTGGCATCGGCCTTTTTGAGCGGCATGCTTTTTTCCTAGTAGGATGAGGCACCGACGGAGAAAGGCAGGATTATGTGTGCAGGAAAGGTATGTGCTGAGAAGGTGACAAGGTTGAGACCAGGTTGGGATCTTTAGTCCCAGGAAAGGCCCCTGGCAGGTGTGGGTCAATGTTCTGTGCCCATCCCACTTGGCATGGGGAGGTTTACACCATACAAAGCAGCAGCGGAATTATTCTTCCCCCAGAGGTTGCGTGTGCCCACAAGCTCCACCTGGCCAGGGTCCGCCCCTACCGTATTGCCCATGTCGATCAACAGAAGCTAAGAGCTTCCAGAGAGACTAACTGCTATTCTCTAGCCACGGGGAAGCGGTACAGCCAGAAGCCTCCCCTGTTTCATCTCCAGGTTCCCTCTCAGGCCCCTCATAGTTGTCATGTGTCTCAGGGGTAGCAAAAAGAGATTTCTTTAAAAGAACACATACAAAGAGGGGCCATAGATGCTGAGGAAGGGCGCCTTGCCTACTGATATCGTAGCGTAAGTGGCAAAGAGGTACCTGCCTGCTGTCCCAGTATGTCGAACGTGTCCACATCAGGGGTTGCCTACTGTGAAGTTATTCCCTGGGTGCCCTCGATTTTGTGGCCAAGGACAGAAGGGGCCGTTGTGTGTCCATGGGTAAAATGGAGGGGTCTGCGGAACCGGCCGGTTAGGCTGGACCTCTCCTATTGGCTGAGAGTTTGTGACCCGTCCCCGTCAGAAGTTCCGGCCAGCCTTGCGGTGGCTGTCTCCATGGTGATTGGGAAGGAAGCCTTAGGCCCCGCACTCAGCCTTCACCTGGCCCACCTGGCCTCTTTACCCTCATCTAGACCGCTGTGTAGATGAAAGAAAGGTTGTCGGCCAGTGACCACGTGTCCTCATTTCCTTTGAAGGATTAAGCTCCTTGCCTGGGCAGAAGACAGCCAAGGTCAGCCTGAGCCTAGACACCTAGTGACCTGTGACACTGCAGACAGTGATAGATGTTGATGTCCACGCTCAGGTAGCCGCAGGTGGCGGATCGAGAGTGGTCGGAGGTGAAGTGTAACTAGAGGTCACACACTCACAAGGGCACGGGCCAAAGGTCGGGAAAAATAGCTGAGGTCGTGGAGCTCTAGCTTAGCCAGTCTAGGGCCGAGGCCTCCCTCCTGTACGTGGCAAAGAGGTGATCCGTATGCCGCCATGCGCAGCCTCTGGACTGCTGGGGCCCTGGATGCCCGGATTTCGGCCTTGTCTTCAGAGAAGTGACGCACATGCAGTGTGCCACCGGAGGCTGTGGCCCAGCAGAGGGCAAAATCTTGAAAATGCGGGCTTCAGTTGACTTTGCCTGAGCTCTCCTTTGGCTGAGTGCCATCCTGTGTTTCCTAGCAGGAGAAGGCATTCGTGGAGAGAGGCGGATTCCCTGTGTGCAGGCAAAGTGTGTGCTGAGATGATGAGTCGCTGGAGACCGGGGTGGACTCTTCAGACCCAGGATAGGCCTCTGGCAGGTATGTGTCAATGTTTTCTGCCCTTCGCACTCAGCCAGGTATTTGCATACAATGTTACCAGCGGAATTAGTAGTCTCCGGAGAGGCTGCCACATGTCAGCAAGCTTCACCTGGCCAGGGTCCGCCGGTGATGTAGCTACCCCATCAGTCACTACTCTCTAGAGCTTCCAGATAAACTACCAGATCTTGTCTGCCCATGGGCAAGCAGTAGAGCCAGAGGCCTTCCCCCTTTGCTCTTTGGTCTCTAGGCACTCTATCAGGCACTCCAAGCTGTGAAGTGACTCAGGGGGAGAAGGAAGAGATTTCAGAGAATGAACACATCCAGAGAGAGACAGAGAGAGAGAGGCAAGAGATGCTGAGTGGCGATGCCTTGCGTAGTGATATCCTCAGGAAAGTGGGAAAGAGGTACCTGGCCTGCTCTGCCAATGCCCTGAACCAGTCCGCACCAGGGGCTCCCCTGTGCCTGCGTAGGCTTTCCCAGGGTGTACTCAAATCCTGTGGCCACTAGGTGTCATAGGTCATAATGGAGGGCCCTGTGTCATCTGCCTGGCGGGCCAGATCTCTGCCATTGGCTCAGTCTTGTCACCAGGCCCATCATAAGCTCCGCCTACTCTTCCGGTGGTGGGACTGTCTCCATGGTGATGGCAAAGGAGCCTTAGTCCCGCCCACCTGGCCTTGACTTCACCTAGCTGGCCTGCTGACCCTCACTCAGACCTCTGTGTTGATAACAATTAATGTCGGCCAGTGCCCAGGTGTCAGCATCTGGGATAAAGGATTCCGGACCTTGCCTGGGGCAGAAGGCAGCCTAGGTCAGCTGGTACCTGGAAGTCTAGTGACTCGTGACACTGCTGCCAGTGACAGACAAATGGTGACTCCCACACTCACATATCCCCTGGTGGCAGAATGATAGTGATGGGTGGAGAAACATCGCTCCGGAGCACTCGCGCAATGGGGCACCAGCCAAAGGCCAGGGCCAGCAGTGGACGTCGCGGAGCTGAATGGCGAGCCAGTGAAGGGCCCAAGGATTCCTCTTGGATGTGGGAAACATGTCATCCGGGTCCCCACGTCCATAAACCACTGGATTGCTGGGGCCCGGGGTGCCAGGATTTCGGCCTTGCCTTCGCAGCCCGGCCACATAGGCAGCCTTCCGCCGGAGGCGGGGATATGTAGACAGCAAAAATGTGGAAAATGGCAGTGTCTCCTCGATTTCTCTGGCATCGGCCTTTTTGAGCGGCATGCTTTTTTCCTAGTAGGATGAGGCACCGACGGAGAAAGGCAGGATTATGTGTGCAGGAAAGGTATGTGCTGAGAAGGTGACAAGGTTGAGACCAGGTTGGGATCTTTAGTCCCAAGAAAGGCCCCTGGCAGGTGTGGGTCAATGTTCTGTGCCCATCCCACTTGGCGTGGGGAGGTTTACACCATACAAAGCAGCAGCGGAATTATTCTTCCCCCAGAGGTTGCGTGTGCCCACAAGCTCCACCTGGCCAGGGTCCGCCCCTACCGTATTGCCCATGTCGATCAACAGAAGCTAAGAGCTTCCAGAGAGACTAACTGCTATTCTCTAGCCACGGGGAAGCGGTACAGCCAGAAGCCTCCCCTGTTTCATCTCCAGGTTCCCTCTCAGGCCCCTCATAGTTGTCATGTGTCTCAGGGGTAGCAAAAAGAGATTTCTTTAAAAGAACACATACAAAGAGGGGCCATAGATGCTGAGGAAGGGCGCCTTGCCTACTGATATCGTAGCGTAAGTGGCAAAGAGGTACCTGCCTGCTGTCCCAGTATGTCGAACGTGTCCACATCAGGGATTGCCTACTGTGAAGTTATTCCCTGGGTGCCCTCGATTTTGTGGCCAAGGACAGAAGGGGCCGTTGTGTGTCCATGGGTAAAATGGAGGGCTCTGTGGAACCGGCCGGTTAGGCTGGACCTCTCCTATTGGCTGAGAGTTTGTGACCCGTCCCCGTCAGAAGTTCCGGCCAGCCTTGCGGTGGCTGTCTCCATGGTGATTGGGAAGGAAGCCTTAGGCCCCGCACTCAGCCTTCACCTGGCCCACCTGGCCTCTTTACCCTCATCTATACCGCTGTGTAGATGAAAGAAAGGATGTCGGCCAGTGACCACGTGTCCTCATTTCCTTTGAAGGATTAAGCTCCTTGCCTGGGCAGAAGACAGCCAAGGTCAGCCTGAGCCTAGACACCTAGTGACCTGTGACACTGCAGACAGTGATAGATGTTGATGTCCACGCTCAGGTAGCCACAGGTGGCGGATCGAGAGTGGTCGGAGGTGAAGTGTAACTAGAGGTCACACACTCACAAGGGCACGGGCCAAAGGTCGGGAAAAATAGCTGAGGTCGTGGAGCTCTAGCGGAGCCAGTCTAGGGCCGAGGCCTCCCTCCTGTACGTGGCAAAGAGGTGATCCGTATGCCGCCATGCACAGCCTCTGGACTGCTGGGGCCCTGGATGCCCGGATTTCGGCCTTGTCTTCAGAGAAGTGACGCACATGCAGTGTGCCACCGGAGGCTGTGGCCCAGCAGAGGGCAAAATCTTGAAAATGCGGGCTTCAGTTGACTTTGCCTGAGCTCTCCTTTGGCTGAGTGCCATCCTGTGTTTCCTAGCAGGAGAAGGCATTCGTGGAGAGAGGCGGATTCCCTGTGTGCAGGCAAAGTGTGTGCTGAGATGATGAGTCGCTGGAGACCGGGGTGGACTCTTCAGACCCAGGATAGGCCTCTGGCAGGTATGTGTCAATGTTTTCTGCCCTTCGCACTCAGCCAGGTATTTGCATACAATGTTACCAGCGGAATTAGTAGTCTCCGGAGAGGCTGCCACATGTCAGCAAGCTTCACCTGGCCAGGGTCCGCCGGTGATGTAGCTACCCCATCAGTCACTACTCTCTAGAGCTTCCAGATAAACTACCAGATCTTGTCTGCCCATGGGCAAGCAGTAGAGCCAGAGGCCTTCCCCCTTTGCTCTTTGGTCTCTAGGCACTCTATCAGGCACTCCAAGCTGTGAAGTGACTCAGGGGGAGAAGGAAGAGATTTCAGAGAATGAACACATCCAGAGAGAGACAGAGAGAGGCAAGAGATGCTGAGTGGGGATGCCTTGCGTAGCGATATCCTCAGGAAAGTGGGAAAGAGGTACCTGGCCTGCTCTGCCAATGCCCTGAACCAGTCCGCACCAGGGGCTCCCCTGTGCCTGCGTAGGCTTTCCCAGGGTGTGCTCAAATCCTGTGGCCACTAGGTGTCATAGGTCATAATTGAGGGCCTTGTGTCATCTGCCTGGCGGGCCAGATCTCTGCCATTGGCTCAGTCTTGTCACCAGGCCCATCATAAGCTCCGCCTACTCTTCCGGTGGTGGGACTGTCTCCATGGTGATGGCAAAGGAGCCTTAGTCCCGCCCACCTGGCCTTGACTTCACCTAGCTGGCCTGCTGACCCTCACTCAGACCTCTGTGTTGATAACAATTAATGTCGGCCAGTGCCCAGGTGTCAGCATCTGGGATAAAGGATTCCGGACCTTGCCTGGGGCAGAAGGCAGCCTAGGTCAGCTGGTACCTGGAAGTCTAGTGACTCGTGACACTGCTACCAGTGACAGACAAATGGTGACTCCCACACTCACATATCCCCTGGTGGCAGAATGATAGTGATGGGTGGAGAAACATCGCTCCGGAGCACTCGCGCAATGGGGCACCGGCCAAAGGCCAGGGCCAGTAGTGGACGTCGCGGAGCTGAATGGCGAGCCAGTGAAGGGCCCAAGGATTCCTCTTGGATGTGGGAAACATGTCATCCGGGTCCCCACGTCCATAAACCACTGGATTGCTGGGGCCCGGGATGCCAGGATTTCGGCCTTGCCTTCGCAGCCCGGCCACATAGGCAGCCTTCCGCCGGAGGCGGGGATATGTAGACAGCAAAAATGTGGAAAATGGCAGTGTCTCCTCGATTTCTCTGGCATCGGCCTTTTTGAGCGGCATGCTTTTTTCCTAGTAGGATGAGGCACCGACGGAGAAAGGCAGGATTATGTGTGCAGGAAAGGTATGTGCTGAGAAGGTGACAAGGTTGAGACCAGGTTGGGATCTTTAGTCCCAAGAAAGGCCCCTGGCAGGTGTGGGTCAATGTTCTGTGCCCATCCCACTTGGCGTGGGGAGGTTTACACCATACAAAGCAGCAGCGGAATTATTCTTCCCCCAGAGGTTGCGTGTGCCCACAAGCTCCACCTGGCCAGGGTCCGCCCCTACCGTATTGCCCATGTCGATCAACAGAAGCTAAGAGCTTCCAGAGAGACTAACTGCTATTCTCTAGCCACGGGGAAGCGGTACAGCCAGAAGCCTCCCCTGTTTCATCTCCAGGTTCCCTCTCAGGCCCCTCATAGTTGTGATGTGTCTCAGGGGTAGCAAAAAGAGATTTCTTTAAAAGAACACATACAAAGAGGGGCCATAGATGCTGAGGAAGGGCGCCTTGCCTACTGATATCGTAGCGTAAGTGGCAAAGAGGTACCTGCCTGCTGTCCCAGTATGTCGAACGTGTCCACATCAGGGGTTGCCTACTGTGAAGTTATTCCCTGGGTGCCCTCGATTTTGTGGCCAAGGACAGAAGGGGCCGTTGTGTGTCCATGGGTAAAATGGAGGGCTCTGTGGAACCGGCCGGTTAGGCTGGACCTCTCCTATTGGCTGAGAGTTTGTGACCCGTCAACGTCAGAAGTTCCGGCCAGCCTTGCGGTGGCTGTCTCCATGGTGATTGGGAAGGAAGCCTTAGGCCCCGCACTCAGCCTTCACCTGGCCCACCTGGCCTCTTTACCCTCATCTATACCGCTGTGTAGATGAAAGAAAGGATGTCGGCCAGTGACCACGTGTCCTCATTTCCTTTGAAGGATTAAGCTCCTTGCCTGGGCAGAAGACAGCCAAGGTCAGCCTGAGCCTAGACACCTAGTGACCTGTGACACTGCAGACAGTGATAGATGTTGATGTCCACGCTCAGGTAGCCACAGGTGGCGGATCGAGAGTGGTCGGAGGTGAAGTGTAACTAGAGGTCACACACTCACAAGGGCACGGGCCAAAGGTCGGGAAAAATAGCTGAGGTCGTGGAGCTCTAGCGGAGCCAGTCTAGGGCCGAGGCCTCCCTCCTGTACGTGGCAAAGAGGTGATCCGTATGCCGCCATGCACAGCCTCTGGACTGCTGGGGCCCTGGATGCCCGGATTTCGGCCTTGTCTTCAGAGAAGTGACGCACATGCAGTGTGCCACCGGAGGCTGTGGCCCAGCAGAGGGCAAAATCTTGAAAATGCGGGCTTCAGTTGACTTTGCCTGAGCTCTCCTTTGGCTGAGTGCCATCCTGTGTTTCCTAGCAGGAGAAGGCATTCGTGGAGAGAGGCGGATTCCCTGTGTGCAGGCAAAGTGTGTGCTGAGATGATGAGTCGCTGGAGACCGGGGTGGACTCTTCAGACCCAGGATAGGCCTCTGGCAGGTATGTGTCAATGTTTTCTGCCCTTCGCACTCAGCCAGGTATTTGCATACAATGTTACCAGCGGAATTAGTAGTCTCCGGAGAGGCTGCCACATGTCAGCAAGCTTCACCTGGCCAGGGTCCGCCGGTGATGTAGCTACCCCATCAGTCACTACTCTCTAGAGCTTCCAGATAAACTACCAGATCTTGTCTGCCCATGGGCAAGCAGTAGAGCCAGAGGCCTTCCCCCTTTGCTCTTTGGTCTCTAGGCACTCTATCAGGCACTCCAAGCTGTGAAGTGACTCAGGGGGAGAAGGAAGAGATTTCAGAGAATGAACACATCCAGAGAGAGACAGAGAGAGGCAAGAGATGCTGAGTGGGGATGCCTTGCGTAGCGATATCCTCAGGAAAGTGGGAAAGAGGTACCTGGCCTGCTCTGCCAATGCCCTGAACCAGTCCGCACCAGGGGCTCCCCTGTGCCTGCGTAGGCTTTCCCAGGGTGTGCTCAAATCCTGTGGCCACTAGGTGTCATAGGTCATAATTGAGGGCCTTGTGTCATCTGCCTGGCGGGCCAGATCTCTGCCATTGGCTCAGTCTTGTCACCAGGCCCATCATAAGCTCCGCCTACTCTTCCGGTGGTGGGACTGTCTCCATGGTGATGGCAAAGGAGCCTTAGTCCCGCCCACCTGGCCTTGACTTCACCTAGCTGGCCTGCTGACCCTCACTCAGACCTCTGTGTTGATAACAATTAATGTCGGCCAGTGCCCAGGTGTCAGCATCTGGGATAAAGGATTCCGGACCTTGCCTGGGGCAGAAGGCAGCCTAGGTCAGCTGGTACCTGGAAGTCTAGTGACTCGTGACACTGCTACCAGTGACAGACAAATGGTGACTCCCACACTCACATATCCCCTGGTGGCAGAATGATAGTGATGGGTGGAGAAACATCGCTCCGGAGCACTCGCGCAATGGGGCACCGGCCAAAGGCCAGGGCCAGTAGTGGACGTCGCGGAGCTGAATGGCGAGCCAGTGAAGGGCCCAAGGATTCCTCTTGGATGTGGGAAACATGTCATCCGGGTCCCCACGTCCATAAACCACTGGATTGCTGGGGCCCGGGATGCCAGGATTTCGGCCTTGCCTTCGCAGCCCGGCCACATAGGCAGCCTTCCGCCGGAGGCGGGGATATGTAGACAGCAAAAATGTGGAAAATGGCAGTGTCTCCTCGATTTCTCTGGCATCGGCCTTTTTGAGCGGCATGCTTTTTTCCTAGTAGGATGAGGCACCGACGGAGAAAGGCAGGATTATGTGTGCAGGAAAGGTATGTGCTGAGAAGGTGACAAGGTTGAGACCAGGTTGGGATCTTTAGTCCCAGGAAAGGCCCCTGGCAGGTGTGGGTCAATGTTCTGTGCCCATCCCACTTGGCGTGGGGAGGTTGACACCATACAAAGCAGCAGCGGAATTATTCTTCCCCCAGAGGTTGCGTGTGCCCACAAGCTCCACCTGGCCAGGGTCCGCCCCTACCGTATTGCCCATGTCGATCAACAGAAGCTAAGAGCTTCCAGAGAGACTAACTGCTATTCTCTAGCCACGGGGAAGCGGTACAGCCAGAAGCCTCCCCTGTTTCATCTCCAGGTTCCCTCTCAGGCCCCTCATAGTTGTGATGTGTCTCAGGGGTAGCAAAAAGAGATTTCTTTAAAAGAACACATACAAAGAGGGGCCATAGATGCTGAGGAAGGGCGCCTTGCCTACTGATATCGTAGCGTAAGTGGCAAAGAGGTACCTGCCTGCTGTCCCAGTATGTCGAACGTGTCCACATCAGGGGTTGCCTACTGTGAAGTTATTCCCTGGGTGCCCTCGATTTTGTGGCCAAGGACAGAAGGGGCCGTTGTGTGTCCATGGGTAAAATGGAGGGCTCTGCGGAACCGGCCGGTTAGGCTGGACCTCTCCTATTGGCTGAGAGTTTGTGACCCGTCCCCGTCAGAAGTTCCGGCCAGCCTTGCGGTGGCTGTCTCCATGGTGATTGGGAAGGAAGCCTTAGGCCCCGCACTCAGCTTTCACCTGGCCCACCTGGCCTCTTTACCGTCATCTAGACCGCTGTGTAGATGAAAGAAAGGATGTCGGCCAGTGACCACGTGTCCTCATTTCCTTTGAAGGATTAAGCTCCTTGCCTGGGCAGAAGACAGCCAAGGTCAGCCTGAGCCTAGACACCTAGTGACCTGTGACAGTGCAGACAGTGATAGATGTTGATGTCCACGCTCAGGTAGCCGCAGGTGGCGGATCGAGAGTGGTCGGAGGTGAAGTGTAACTAGAGGTCACACACTCACAAGGGCACGGGCCAAAGGTCGGGAAAAATAGCTGAGGTCGTGGAGCTCTAGCGGAGCCAGTCTAGGGCCGAGGCCTCCCTCCTGTACGTGGCAAAGAGGTGATCCGTATGCCGCCATGCACAGCCTCTGGACTGCTGGGGCCCTGGATGCCCGGATTTCGGCCTTGTCTTCGGAGAAGTGAGGCACATGCAGTGTGCCACCGGAGGCTGTGGCCCAGCAGAGGGCAAAATCTTGAAAATGCGGGCTTCAGTTGACTTTGCCTGAGCTCTCCTTTGGCTGAGTGCCATCCTGTGTTTCCTAGCAGGAGAAGGCATTCGTGGAGAGAGGCGGATTCCCTGTGTGCAGGCAAAGTGTGTGCTGAGATGATGAGTCGCTGGAGACCGGGGTGGACTCTTCAGACCCAGGATAGGCCTCTGGCAGGTATGTGTCAATGTTTTCTGCCCTTCGCACTCAGCCAGGTATTTGCATACAATGTTACCAGCGGAATTAGTAGTCTCCGGAGAGGCTGCCACATGTCAGCAAGCTTCACCTGGCCAGGGTCCGCCGGTGATGTAGCTACCCCATCAGTCACTACTCTCTAGAGCTTCCAGATAAACTACCAGATCTTGTCTGCCCATGGGCAAGCAGTAGAGCCAGAGGCCTTCCCCCTTTGCTCTTTGGTCTCTAGGCACTCTATCAGGCACTCCAAGCTGTGAAGTGACTCAGGGGGAGAAGGAAGAGATTTCAGAGAATGAACACATCCAGAGAGAGACAGAGAGAGAGAGGCAAGAGATGCTGAGTGGGGATGCCTTGCGTAGTGATATCCTCAGGAAAGTGGGAAAGAGGTACCTGGCCTGCTCTGCCAATGCCCTGAACCAGTCCGCACCAGGGGCTCCCCTGTGCCTGCGTAGGCTTTCCCAGGGTGTGCTCAAATCCTGTGGCCACTAGGTGTCATAGGTCATAATGGAGGGCCCTGTGTCATCTGCCTGGCGGGCCAGATCTCTGCCATTGGCTCAGTCTTGTCACCAGGCCCATCATAAGCTCCGCCTACTCTTCCGGTGGTGGGACTGTCTCCATGGTGATGGCAAAGGAGCCTTAGTCCCGCCCACCTGGCCTTGACTTCACCTAGCTGGCCTGCTGACCCTCACTCAGACCTCTGTGTTGATAACAATTAATGTCGGCCAGTGCCCAGGTGTCAGCATCTGGGATAAAGGATTCCGGACCTTGCCTGGGGCAGAAGGCAGCCTAGGTCAGCTGGTACCTGGAAGTCTAGTGACTCGTGACACTGCTGCCAGTGACAGACAAATGGTGACTCCCACACTCACATATCCCCTGGTGGCAGAATGATAGTGATGGGTGGAGAAACATCGCTCCAGAGCACTCGCGCAATGGGGCACCGGCCAAAGGCCAGGGCCAGCAGTGGACGTCGCGGAGCTGAATGGCGAGCCAGTGAAGGGCCCAAGGATTCCTCTTGGATGTGGGAAACATGTCATCCGGGTCCCCACGTCCATAAACCACTGGATTGCTGGGGCCCGGGATGCCAGGATTTCGGCCTTGCCTTCGCAGCCCGGCCACATAGGCAGCCTTCCGCCGGAGGCGGGGATATGTAGACAGCAAAAATGTGGAAAATGGCAGTGTCTCCTCGATTTCTCTGGCATCGGCCTTTTTGAGCGGCATGCTTTTTTCCTAGTAGGATGAGGCACCGACGGAGAAAGGCAGGATTATGTGTGCAGGAAAGGTATGTGCTGAGAAGGTGACAAGGTTGAGACCAGGTTGGGATCTTTAGTCCCAGGAAAGGCCCCTGGCAGGTGTGGGTCAATGTTCTGTGCCCATCCCACTTGGCGTGGGGAGGTTGACACCATACAAAGCAGCAGCGGAATTATTCTTCCCCTAGAGGTTGCGTGTGCCCACAAGCTCCACCTGGCCAGGGTCCGCCCCTACCGTATTGCCCATGTCGATCAACAGAAGCTAAGAGCTTCCAGAGAGACTAACTGCTATTCTCTAGCCACGGGGAAGCGGTACAGCCAGAAGCCTCCCCTGTTTCATCTCCAGGTTCCCTCTCAGGCCCCTCATAGTTGTGATGTGTCTCAGGGGTAGCAAAAAGAGATTTCTTTAAAAGAACACATACAAAGAGGGGCCATAGATGCTGAGGAAGGGCGCCTTGCCTACTGATATCGTAGCGTAAGTGGCAAAGAGGTACCTGCCTGCTGTCCCAGTATGTCGAACGTGTCCACATCAGGGATTGCCTACTGTGAAGTTATTCCCTGGGTGCCCTCGATTTTGTGGCCAACGACAGAAGGGGCCGTTGTGTGTCCATGGGTAAAATGGAGGGCTCTGTGGAACCGGCCGGTTAGGCTGGACCTCTCCTATTGGCTGAGAGTTTGTGACCCGTCCCCGTCACAAGTTCCGGCCAGCCTTGCGGTGGCTGTCTCCATGGTGATTGGGAAGGAAGCCTTAGGCCCCGCACTCAGCCTTCACCTGGCCCACCTGGCCTCTTTACCCTCATCTATACCGCTGTGTAGATGAAAGAAAGGATGTCGGCCAGTGACCACGTGTCCTCATTTCCTTTGAAGGATTAAGCTCCTTGCCTGGGCAGAAGACAGCTAAGGTCAGCCTGAGCCTAGACACCTAGTGACCTGTGACACTGCAGACAGTGATAGATGTTGATGTCCACGCTCAGGTAGCCACAGGTGGCGGATCGAGAGTGGTCGGAGGTGAAGTGTAACTAGAGGTCACACACTCACAAGGGCACGGGCCAAAGGTCGGGAAAAATAGCTGAGGTCGTGGAGCTCTAGCGGAGCCAGTCTAGGGCCGAGGCCTCCCTCCTGTACGTGGCAAAGAGGTGATCCGTATGCCGCCATGCACAGCCTCTGGACTGCTGGGGCCCTGGATGCCCGGATTTCGGCCTTGTCTTCAGAGAAGTGACGCACATGCAGTGTGCCACCGGAGGCTGTGGCCCAGCAGAGGGCAAAATCTTGAAAATGCGGGCTTCAGTTGACTTTGCCTGAGCTCTCCTTTGGCTGAGTGCCATCCTGTGTTTCCTAGCAGGAGAAGGCATTCGTGGAGAGAGGCGGATTCCCTGTGTGCAGGCAAAGTGTGTGCTGAGATGATGAGTCGCTGGAGACCGGGGTGGACTCTTCAGACCCAGGATAGGCCTCTGGCAGGTATGTGTCAATGTTTTCTGCCCTTCGCACTCAGCCAGGTATTTGCATACAATGTTACCAGCGGAATTAGTAGTCTCCGGAGAGGCTGCCACATGTCAGCAAGCTTCACCTGGCCAGGGTCCGCCGGTGATGTAGCTACCCCATCAGTCACTACTCTCTAGACCTTCCAGATAAACTACCAGATCTTGTCTGCCCATGGGCAAGCAGTAGAGCCAGAGGCCTTCCCCCTTTGCTCTTTGGTCTCTAGGCACTCTATCAGGCACTCCAAGCTGTGAAGTGACTCAGGGGGAGAAGGAAGAGATTTCAGAGAATGAACACATCCAGAGAGAGACAGAGAGAGGCAAGAGATGCTGAGTGGGGATGCCTTGCGTAGCGATATCCTCAGGAAAGTGGGAAAGAGGTACCTGGCCTGCTCTGCCAATGCCCTGAACCAGTCCGCACCAGGGGCTCCCCTGTGCCTGCGTAGGCTTTCCCAGGGTGTGCTCAAATCCTGTGGCCACTAGGTGTCATAGGTCATAATTGAGGGCCTTGTGTCATCTGCCTGGCGGGCCAGATCTCTGCCATTGGCTCAGTCTTGTCACCAGGCCCATCATAAGCTCCGCCTACTCTTCCGGTGGTGGGACTGTCTCCATGGTGATGGCAAAGGAGCCTTAGTCCCGCCCACCTGGCCTTGACTTCACCTAGCTGGCCTGCTGACCCTCACTCAGACCTCTGTGTTGATAACAATTAATGTCGGCCAGTGCCCAGGTGTCAGCATCTGGGATAAAGGATTCCGGACCTTGCCTGGGGCAGAAGGCAGCCTAGGTCAGCTGGTACCTGGAAGTCTAGTGACTCGTGACACTGCTACCAGTGACAGACAAATGGTGACTCCCACACTCACATATCCCCTGGTGGCAGAATGATAGTGATGGGTGGAGAAACATCGCTCCGGAGCACTCGCGCAATGGGGCACCGGCCAAAGGCCAGGGCCAGTAGTGGACGTCGCGGAGCTGAATGGCGAGCCAGTGAAGGGCCCAAGGATTCCTCTTGGATGTGGGAAACATGTCATCCGGGTCCCCACGTCCATAAACCACTGGATTGCTGGGGCCCGGGATGCCAGGATTTCGGCCTTGCCTTCGCAGCCCGGCCACATAGGCAGCCTTCCGCCGGAGGCGGGGATATGTAGACAGCAAAAATGTGGAAAATGGCAGTGTCTCCTCGATTTCTCTGGCATCGGCCTTTTTGAGCGGCATGCTTTTTTCCTAGTAGGATGAGGCACCGACGGAGAAAGGCAGGATTATGTGTGCAGGAAAGGTATGTGCTGAGAAGGTGACAAGGTTGAGACCAGGTTGGGATCTTTAGTCCCAGGAAAGGCCCCTGGCAGGTGTGGGTCAATGTTCTGTGCCCATCCCACTTGGCGTGGGGAGGTTGACACCATACAAAGCAGCAGCGGAATTATTCTTCCCCCAGAGGTTGCGTGTGCCCACAAGCTCCACCTGGCCAGGGTCCGCCCCTACCGTATTGCCCATGTCGATCAACAGAAGCTAAGAGCTTCCAGAGAGACTAACTGCTATTCTCTAGCCACGGGGAAGCGGTACAGCCAGAAGCCTCCCCTGATTCATCTCCAGGTTCCCTCTCAGGCCCCTCATAGTTGTGATGTGTCTCAGGGGTAGCAAAAAGAGATTTCTTTAAAAGAACACATACAAAGAGGGGCCATAGATGCTGAGGAAGGGCGCCTTGCCTACTGATATCGTAGCGTAAGTGGCAAAGAGGTACCTGCCTGCTGTCCCAGTATGTCGAACGTGTCCACATTAGGGATTGCCTACTGTGAAGTTATTCCCTGGGTGCCCTCGATTTTGTGGCCAAGGACAGAAGGGGCCGTTGTGTGTCCATGGGTAAAATGGAGGGCTCTGTGGAACCGGCCGGTTAGGCTGGACCTCTCCTATTGGCTGAGAGTTTGTGACCCGTCCCCGTCAGAAGTTCCGGCCAGCCTTGCGGTGGCTGTCTCCATGGTGATTGGGAAGGAAGCCTTAGGCCCCGCACTCAGCCTTCACCTGGCCCACCTGGCCTCTTTACCCTCATCTATACCGCTGTGTAGATGAAAGAAAGGATGTCGGCCAGTGACCACGTGTCCTCATTTCCTTTGAAGGATTAAGCTCCTTGCCTGGGCAGAAGACAGCCAAGGTCAGCCTGAGCCTAGACACCTAGTGACCTGTGACACTGCAGACAGTGATAGATGTTGATGTCCACGCTCAGGTAGCCACAGGTGGCGGATCGAGAGTGGTCGGAGGTGAAGTGTAACTAGAGGTCACACACTCACAAGGGCACGGGCCAAAGGTCGGGAAAAATAGCTGAGGTCGTGGAGCTCTAGCGGAGCCAGTCTAGGGCCGAGGCCTCCCTCCTGTACGTGGCAAAGAGGTGATCCGTATGCCGCCATGCACAGCCTCTGGACTGCTGGGGCCCTGGATGCCCGGATTTCGGCCTTGTCTTCAGAGAAGTGACGCACATGCAGTGTGCCACCGGAGGCTGTGGCCCAGCAGAGGGCAAAATCTTGAAAATGCGGGCTTCAGTTGACTTTGCCTGAGCTCTCCTTTGGCTGAGTGCCATCCTGTGTTTCCTAGCAGGAGAAGGCATTCGTGGAGAGAGGCGGATTCCCTGTGTGCAGGCAAAGTGTGTGCTGAGATGATGAGTCGCTGGAGACCGGGGTGGACTCTTCAGACCCAGGATAGGCCTCTGGCAGGTATGTGTCAATGTTTTCTGCCCTTCGCACTCAGCCAGGTATTTGCATACAATGTTACCAGCGGAATTAGTAGTCTCCGGAGAGGCTGCCACATGTCAGCAAGCTTCACCTGGCCAGGGTCCGCCGGTGATGTAGCTACCCCATCAGTCACTACTCTCTAGAGCTTCCAGATAAACTACCAGATCTTGTCTGCCCATGGGCAAGCAGTAGAGCCAGAGGCCTTCCCCCTTTGCTCTTTGGTCTCTAGGCACTCTATCAGGCACTCCAAGCTGTGAAGTGACTCAGGGGGAGAAGGAAGAGATTTCAGAGAATGAACACATCCAGAGAGAGACAGAGAGAGGCAAGAGATGCTGAGTGGGGATGCCTTGCGTAGCGATATCCTCAGGAAAGTGGGAAAGAGGTACCTGGCCTGCTCTGCCAATGCCCTGAACCAGTCCGCACCAGGGGCTCCCCTGTGCCTGCGTAGGCTTTCCCAGGGTGTGCTCAAATCCTGTGGCCACTAGGTGTCATAGGTCATAATTGAGGGCCTTGTGTCATCTGCCTGGCGGGCCAGATCTCTGCCATTGGCTCAGTCTTGTCACCAGGCCCATCATAAGCTCCGCCTACTCTTCCGGTGGTGGGACTGTCTCCATGGTGATGGCAAAGGAGCCTTAGTCCCGCCCACCTGGCCTTGACTTCACCTAGCTGGCCTGCTGACCCTCACTCAGACCTCTGTGTTGATAACAATTAATGTCGGCCAGTGCCCAGGTGTCAGCATCTGGGATAAAGGATTCCGGACCTTGCCTGGGGCAGAAGGCAGCCTAGGTCAGCTGGTACCTGGAAGTCTAGTGACTCGTGACACTGCTGCCAGTGACAGACAAATGGTGACTCCCACACTCACATATCCCCTGGTGGCAGAATGATAGTGATGGGTGGAGAAACATCGCTCCGGAGCACTCGCGCAATGGGGCACCGGCCAAAGGCCAGGGCCAGTAGTGGACGTCGCGGAGCTGAATGGCGAGCCAGTGAAGGGCCCAAGGATTCCTCTTGGATGTGGGAAACATGTCATCCGGGTCCCCACGTCCATAAACCACTGGATTGCTAGGGCCCGGGATGCCAGGATTTCGGCCTTGCCTTCGCAGCCCGGCCACATAGGCAGCCTTCCGCCGGAGGCGGGGATATGTAGACAGCAAAAATGTGGAAAATGGCAGTGTCTCCTCGATTTCTCTGGCATCGGCCTTTTTGAGCGGCATGCTTTTTTCCTAGTAGGATGAGGCACCGACGGAGAAAGGCAGGATTATGTGTGCAGGAAAGGTATGTGCTGAGAAGGTGACAAGGTTGAGACCAGGTTGGGATCTTTAGTCCCAGGAAAGGCCCCTGGCAGGTGTGGGTCAATGTTCTGTGCCCATCCCACTTGGCGTGGGGAGGTTGACACCATACAAAGCAGCAGCGGAATTATTCTTCCCCCAGAGGTTGCGTGTGCCCACAAGCTCCACCTGGCCAGGGTCCGCCCCTACCGTATTGCCCATGTCGATCAACAGAAGCTAAGAGCTTCCAGAGAGACTAACTGCTATTCTCTAGCCACGGGGAAGCGGTACAGCCAGAAGCCTCCCCTGTTTCATCTCCAGGTTCCCTCTCAGGCCCCTCATAGTTGTGATGTGTCTCAGGGGTAGCAAAAAGAGATTTCTTTAAAAGAACACATACAAAGAGGGGCCATAGATGCTGAGGAAGGGCGCCTTGCCTACTGATATCGTAGCGTAAGTGGCAAAGAGGTACCTGCCTGCTGTCCCAGTATGTCGAACGTGTCCACATCAGGGGTTGCCTACTGTGAAGTTATTCCCTGGGTGCCCTCGATTTTGTGGCCAAGGACAGAAGGGGCCGTTGTGTGTCCATGGGTAAAATGGAGGGCTCTGCGGAACCGGCCGGTTAGGCTGGACCTCTCCTATTGGCTGAGAGTTTGTGACCCGTCCCCGTCAGAAGTTCCGGCCAGCCTTGCGGTGGCTGTCTCCATGGTGATTGGGAAGGAAGCCTTAGGCCCCGCACTCAGCCTTCAGCTGGCCCACCTGGCCTCTTTACCGTCATCTAGACCGCTGTGTAGATGAAAGAAAGGATGTCGGCCAGTGACCACGTGTCCTCATTTCCTTTGAAGGATTAAGCTCCTTGCCTGGGCAGAAGACAGCCAAGGTCAGCCTGAGCCTAGACACCTAGTGACCTGTGACACTGCAGACAGTGATAGATGTTGATGTCCACGCTCAGGTAGCCGCAGGTGGCGGATCGAGAGTGGTCGGAGGTGAAGTGTAACTAGAGGTCACACACTCACAAGGGCACGGGCCAAAGGTCGGGAAAAATAGCTGAGGTCGTGGAGCTCTAGCGGAGCCAGTCTAGGGCCGAGGCCTCCCTCCTGTACGTGGCAAAGAGGTGATCCGTATGCCGCCATGCACAGCCTCTGGACTGCTGGGGCCCTGGATGCCCGGATTTCGGCCTTGTCTTCGGAGAAGTGAGGCACATGCAGTGTGCCACCGGAGGCTGTGGCCCAGCAGAGGGCAAAATCTTGAAAATGCGGGCTTCAGTTGACTTTGCCTGAGCTCTCCTTTGGCTGAGTGCCATCCTGTGTTTCCTAGCAGGAGAAGGCATTCGTGGAGAGAGGCGGATTCCCTGTGTGCAGGCAAAGTGTGTGCTGAGATGATGAGTCGCTGGAGACCGGGGTGGACTCTTCAGACCCAGGATAGGCCTCTGGCAGGTATGTGTCAATGTTTTCTGCCCTTCGCACTCAGCCAGGTATTTGCATACAATGTTACCAGCGGAATTAGTAGTCTCCGGAGAGGCTGCCACATGTCAGCAAGCTTCACCTGGCCAGGGTCCGCCGGTGATGTAGCTACCCCATCAGTCACTACTCTCTAGAGCTTCCAGATAAACTACCAGATCTTGTCTGCCCATGGGCAACCAGTAGAGCCAGAGGCCTTCCCCCTTTGCTCTTTGGTCTCTAGGCACTCTATCAGGCACTCCAAGCTGTGAAGTGACTCAGGGGGAGAAGGAAGAGATTTCAGAGAATGAACACATCCAGAGAGAGACAGAGAGAGGCAAGAGATGCTGAGTGGGGATGCCTTGCGTAGCGATATCCTCAGGAAAGTGGGAAAGAGGTACCTGGCCTGCTCTGCCAATGCCCTGAACCAGTCCGCACCAGGGGCTCCCCTGTGCCTGCGTAGGCTTTCCCAGGGTGTGCTCAAATCCTGTGGCCACTAGGTGTCATAGGTCATAATTGAGGGCCTTGTGTCATCTGCCTGGCGGGCCAGATCTCTGCCATTGGCTCAGTCTTGTCACCAGGCCCATCATAAGCTCCGCCTACTCTTCCGGTGGTGGGACTGTCTCCATGGTGATGGCAAAGGAGCCTTAGTCCCGCCCACCTGGCCTTGACTTCACCTAGCTGGCCTGCTGACCCTCACTCAGACCTCTGTGTTGATAACAATTAATGTCGGCCAGTGCCCAGGTGTCAGCATCTGGGATAAAGGATTCCGGACCTTGCCTGGGGCAGAAGGCAGCCTAGGTCAGCTGGTACCTGGAAGTCTAGTGACTCGTGACACTGCTACCAGTGACAGACAAATGGTGACTCCCACACTCACATATCCCCTGGTGGCAGAATGATAGTGATGGGTGGAGAAACATCGCTCCGGAGCACTCGCGCAATGGGGCACCGGCCAAAGGCCAGGGCCAGTAGTGGACGTCGCGGAGCTGAATGGCGAGCCAGTGAAGGGCCCAAGGATTCCTCTTGGATGTGGGAAACATGTCATCCGGGTCCCCACGTCCATAAACCACTGGATTGCTGGGGCCCGGGATGCCAGGATTTCGGATAGAGAGATAGTATTCGGCCACATAGGCAGCCTTCCGCCGGAGGCGGGGATATGTAGACAGCAAAAATGTGGAAAATGGCAGTGTCTCCTCGATTTCTCTGGCATCGGCCTTTTTGAGCGGCATGCTTTTTTCCTAGTAGGATGAGGCACCGACGGAGAAAGGCAGGATTATGTGTGCAGGAAAGGTATGTGCTGAGAAGGTGACAAGGTTGAGACCAGGTTGGGATCTTTAGTCCCAGGAAAGGCCCCTGGCAGGTGTGGGTCAATGTTCTGTGCCCATCCCACTTGGCGTGGGGAGGTTTACACCATACAAAGCAGCAGCGGAATTATTCTTCCCCCAGAGGTTGCGTGTGCCCACAAGCTCCACCTGGCCAGGGTCCGCCCCTACCGTATTGCCCATGTCGATCAACAGAAGCTAAGAGCTTCCAGAGAGACTAACTGCTATTCTCTAGCCACGGGGAAGCGGTACAGCCAGAAGCCTCCCCTGTTTCATCTCCAGGTTCCCTCTCAGGCCCCTCATAGTTGTGATGTGTCTCAGGGGTAGCAAAAAGAGATTTCTTTAAAAGAACACATACAAAGAGGGGCCATAGATGCTGAGGAAGGGCGCCTTGCCTACTGATATCGTAGCGTAAGTGGCAAAGAGGTACCTGCCTGCTGTCCCAGTATGTCGAACGTGTCCACATCAGGGGTTGCCTACTGTGAAGTTATTCCCTGGGTGCCCTCGATTTTGTGGCCAAGGACAGAAGGGGCCGTTGTGTGTCCATGGGTAAAATGGAGGGCTCTGCGGAACCGGCCGGTTAGGCTGGACCTCTCCTATTGGCTGAGAGTTTGTGACCCGTCCCCGTCAGAAGTTCCGGCCAGCCTTGCGGTGGCTGTCTCCATGGTGATTGGGAAGGAAGCCTTAGGCCCCGCACTCAGCCTTCACCTGGCCCACCTGGCCTCTTTACCCTCATCTAGACCGCTGTGTAGATGAAAGAAAGGATGTCGGCCAGTGACCACGTGTCCTCATTTCCTTTGAAGGATTAAGCTCCTTGCCTGGGCAGAAGACAGCCAAGGTCAGCCTGAGCCTAGACACCTAGTGACCTGTGACAGTGCAGACAGTGATAGATGTTGATGTCCACGCTCAGGTAGCCGCAGGTGGCGGATCGAGAGTGGTCGGAGGTGAAGTGTAACTAGAGGTCACACACTCACAAGGGCACGGGCCAAAGGTCGGGAAAAATAGCTGAGGTCGTGGAGCTCTAGCGGAGCCAGTCTAGGGCCGAGGCCTCCCTCCTGTACGTGGCAAAAAGGTGATCCGTATGCCGCCATGCACAGCCTCTGGACTGCTGGGGCCCTGGATGCCCGGATTTCGGCCTTGTCTTCGGAGAAGTGAGGCACATGCAGTGTGCCACCGGAGGCTGTGGCCCAGCAGAGGGCAAAATCTTGAAAATGCGGGCTTCAGTTGACTTTGCCTGAGCTCTCCTTTGGCTGAGTGCCATCCTGTGTTTCCTAGCAGGAGAAGGCATTCGTGGAGAGAGGCGGATTCCCTGTGTGCAGGCAAAGTGTGTGCTGAGATGATGAGTCGCTGGAGACCGGGGTGGACTCTTCAGACCCAGGATAGGCCTCTGGCAGGTATGTGTCAATGTTTTCTGCCCTTCGCACTCAGCCAGGTATTTGCATACAATGTTACCAGCGGAATTAGTAGTCTCCGGAGAGGCTGCCACATGTCAGCAAGCTTCACCTGGCCAGGGTCCGCCGGTGATGTAGCTACCCCATCAGTCACTACTCTCTAGACCTTCCAGATAAACTACCAGATCTTGTCTGCCCTTGGGCAAGCAGTAGAGCCAGAGGCCTTCCCCCTTTGCTCTTTGGTCTCTAGGCACTCTATCAGGCACTCCAAGCTGTGAAGTGACTCAGGGGGAGAAGGAAGAGATTTCAGAGAATGAACACATCCAGAGAGAGACAGAGAGAGAGAGGCAAGAGATGCTGAGTGGCGATGCCTTGCGTAGCGATATCCTCAGGAAAGTGGGAAAGAGGTACCTGGCCTGCTCTGCCAATGCCCTGAACCAGTCCGCACCAGGGGCTCCCCTGTGCCTGCGTAGGCTTTCCCAGGGTGTGCTCAAATCCTGTGGCCACTAGGTGTCATAGGTCATAATGGAGGGCCCTGTGTCATCTGCCTGGCGGGCCAGATCTCTGCCATTGGCTCAGTCTTGTCACCAGGCCCATCATAAGCTCCGCCTACTCTTCCGGTGGTGGGACTGTCTCCATGGTGATGGCAAAGGAGCCTTAGTCCCGCCCACCTGGCCTTGACTTCACCTAGCTGGCCTGCTGACCCTCACTCAGACCTCTGTGTTGATAACAATTAATGTCGGCCAGTGCCCAGGTGTCAGCATCTGGGATAAAGGATTCCGGACCTTGCCTGGGGCAGAAGGCAGCCTAGGTCAGCTGGTACCTGGAAGTCTAGTGACTCGTGACACTGCTGCCAGTGACAGACAAATGGTGACTCCCACACTCACATATCCCCTGGTGGCAGAATGATAGTGATGGGTGGAGAAACATCGCTCCGGAGCACTCGCGCAATGGGGCACCGGCCAAAGGCCAGGGCCAGCAGTGGACGTCGCGGAGCTGAATGGCGAGCCAGTGAAGGGCCCAAGGATTCCTCTTGGATGTGGGAAACATGTCATCCGGGTCCCCACGTCCATAAACCACTGGATTGCTGGGGCCCGGGATGCCAGGATTTCGGCCTTGCCTTCGCAGCCCGGCCACATAGGCAGCCTTCCGCCGGAGGCGGGGATATGTAGACAGCAAAAATGTGGAAAATGGCAGTGTCTCCTCGATTTCTCTGGCATCGGCCTTTTTGAGCGGCATGCTTTTTTCCTAGTAGGATGAGGCACCGACGGAGAAAGGCAGGATTATGTGTGCAGGAAAGGTATGTGCTGAGAAGGTGACAAGGTTGAGACCAGGTTGGGATCTTTAGTCCCAAGAAAGGCCCCTGGCAGGTGTGGGTCAATGTTCTGTGCCCATCCCACTTGGCGTGGGGAGGTTTACACCATACAAAGCAGCAGCGGAATTATTCTTCCCCCAGAGGTTGCGTGTGCCCACAAGCTCCACCTGGCCAGGGTCCGCCCGTACCGTATTGCCCATGTCGATCAACAGAAGCTAAGAGCTTCCAGAGAGACTAACTGCTATTCTCTAGCCACGGGGAAGCGGTACAGCCAGAAGCCTCCCCTGTTTCATCTCCAGGTTCCCTCTCAGGCCCCTCATAGTTGTGATGTGTCTCAGGGGTAGCAAAAAGAGATTTCTTTAAAAGAACACATACAAAGAGGGGCCATAGATGCTGAGGAAGGGCGCCTTGCCTACTGATATCGTAGCGTAAGTGGCAAAGAGGTACCTGCCTGCTGTCCCAGTATGTCGAACGTGTCCACATCAGGGATTGCCTACTGTGAAGTTATTCCCTGGGTGCCCTCGATTTTGTGGCCAAGGACAGAAGGGGCCGTTGTGTGTCCATGGGTAAAATGGAGGGCTCTGTGGAACCGGCCGGTTAGGCTGGACCTCTCCTATTGGCTGAGAGTTTGTGACCCGTCCCCGTCAGAAGTTCCGGCCAGCCTTGCGGTGGCTGTCTCCATGGTGATTGGGAAGGAAGCCTTAGGCCCCGCACTCAGCCTTCACCTGGCCCACCTGGCCTCTTTACCCTCATCTAGACCGCTGTGTAGATGAAAGAAAGGATGTCGGCCAGTGACCACGTGTCCTCATTTCCTTTGAAGGATTAAGCTCCTTGCCTGGGCAGAAGACAGCCAAGGTCAGCCTGAGCCTAGACACCTAGTGACCTGTGACAGTGCAGACAGTGATAGATGTTGATGTCCACGCTCAGGTAGCCGCAGGTGGCGGATCGAGAGTGGTCGGAGGTGAAGTGTAACTAGAGGTCACACACTCACAAGGGCACGGGCCAAAGGTCGGGAAAAATAGCTGAGGTCGTGGAGCTCTAGCGGAGCCAGTCTAGGGCCGAGGCCTCCCTCCTGTACGTGGCAAAGAGGTGATCCGTATGCCGCCATGCACAGCCTCTGGACTGCTGGGGCCCTGGATGCCCGGATTTCGGCCTTGTCTTCGGAGAAGTGACGCACATGCAGTGTGCCACCGGAGGCTGTGGCCCAGCAGAGGGCAAAATCTTGAAAATGCGGGCTTCAGTTGACTTTGCCTGAGCTCTCCTTTGGCTGAGTGCCATCCTGTGTTTCCTAGCAGGAGAAGGCATTCGTGGAGAGAGGCGGATTCCCTGTGTGCAGGCAAAGTGTGTGCTGAGATGATGAGTCGCTGGAGACCGGGGTGGACTCTTCAGACCCAGGATAGGCCTCTGGCAGGTATGTGTCAATGTTTTCTGCCCTTCGCACTCAGCCAGGTATTTGCATACAATGTTACCAGCGGAATTAGTAGTCTCCGGAGAGGCTGCCACATGTCAGCAAGCTTCACCTGGCCAGGGTCCGCCGGTGATGTAGCTACCCCATCAGTCACTACTCTCTAGAGCTTCCAGATAAACTACCAGATCTTGTCTGCCCATGGGCAAGCAGTAGAGCCAGAGGCCTTCCCCCTTTGCTCTTTGGTCTCTAGGCACTCTATCAGGCACTCCAAGCTGTGAAGTGACTCAGGGGGAGAAGGAAGAGATTTCAGAGAATGAACACATCCAGAGAGAGACAGAGAGAGGCAAGAGATGCTGAGTGGGGATGCCTTGCGTAGCGATATCCTCAGGAAAGTGGGAAAGAGGTACCTGGCCTGCTCTGCCAATGCCCTGAACCAGTCCGCACCAGGGGCTCCCCTGTGCCTGCGTAGGCTTTCCCAGGGTGTGCTCAAATCCTGTGGCCACTAGGTGTCATAGGTCATAATTGAGGGCCTTGTGTCATCTGCCTGGCGGGCCAGATCTCTGCCATTGGCTCAGTCTTGTCACCAGGCCCATCATAAGCTCCGCCTACTCCTCCGGTGGTGGGACTGTCTCCATGGTGATGGCAAAGGAGCCTTAGTCCCGCCCACCTGGCCTTGACTTCACCTAGCTGGCCTGCTGACCCTCACTCAGACCTCTGTGTTGATAACAATTAATGTCGGCCAGTGCCCAGGTGTCAGCATCTGGGATAAAGGATTCCGGACCTTGCCTGGGGCAGAAGGCAGCCTAGGTCAGCTGGTACCTGGAAGTCTAGTGACTCGTGACACTGCTACCAGTGACAGACAAATGGTGACTCCCACACTCACATATCCCCTGGTGGCAGAATGATAGTGATGGGTGGAGAAACATCGCTCCGGAGCACTCGCGCAATGGGGCACCGGCCAAAGGCCAGGGCCAGTAGTGGACGTCGCGGAGCTGAATGGCGAGCCAGTGAAGGGCCCAAGGATTCCTCTTGGATGTGGGAAACATGTCATCCGGGTCCCCACGTCCATAAACCACTGGATTGCTGGGGCCCGGGATACCAGGATTCCGGCCTTGCCTTCGCAGCCCGGCCACATAGGCAGCCTTCCGCCGGAGGCGGGGATATGTAGACAGCAAAAATGTGGAAAATGGCAGTGTCTCCTCGATTTCTCTGGCATCGGCCTTTTTGAGCGGCATGCTTTTTTCCTAGTAGGATGAGGCACCGACGGAGAAAGGCAGGATTATGTGTGCAGGAAAGGTATGTGCTGAGAAGGTGACAAGGTTGAGACCAGGTTGGGATCTTTAGTCCCAGGAAAGGCCCCTGGCAGGTGTGGGTCAATGTTCTGTGCCCATCCCACTTGGCGTGGGGAGGTTGACACCATACAAAGCAGCAGCGGAATTATTCTTCCCCCAGAGGTTGCGTGTGCCCACAAGCTCCACCTGGCCAGGGTCCGCCCCTACCGTATTGCCCATGTCGATCAACAGAAGCTAAGAGCTTCCAGAGAGACTAACTGCTATTCTCTAGCCACGGGGAAGCGGTACAGCCAGAAGCCTCCCCTGTTTCATCTCCAGGTTCCCTCTCAGGCCCCTCATAGTTGTGATGTGTCTCAGGGGTAGCAAAAAGAGATTTCTTTAAAAGAACACATACAAAGAGGGGCCATAGATGCTGAGGAAGGGCGCCTTGCCTACTGATATCGTAGCGTAAGTGGCAAAGAGGTACCTGCCTGCTGTCCCAGTATGTCGAACGTGTCCACATCAGGGGTTGCCTACTGTGAAGTTATTCCCTGGGTGCCCTCGATTTTGTGGCCAAGGACAGAAGGGGCCGTTGTGTGTCCATGGGTAAAATGGAGGGCTCTGCGGAACCGGCCGGTTAGGCTGGACCTCTCCTATTGGCTGAGAGTTTGTGACCCGTCCCGGTCAGAAGTTCCGGCCAGCCTTGCGGTGGCTGTCTCCATGGTGATTGGGAAGGAAGCCTTAGGCCCCGCACTCAGCCTTCACCTGGCCCACCTGGCCTCTTTACCGTCATCTAGACCGCTGTGTAGATGAAAGAAAGGATGTCGGCCAGTGACCACGTGTCCTCATTTCCTTTGAAGGATTAAGCTCCTTGCCTGGGCAGAAGACAGCCAAGGTCAGCCTGAGCCTAGACACCTAGTGACCTGTGACACTGCAGACAGTGATAGATGTTGATGTCCACGCTCAGGTAGCCGCAGGTGGCGGATCGAGAGTGGTCGGAGGTGAAGTGTAACTAGAGGTCACACACTCACAAGGGCACGGGCCAAAGGTCGGGAAAAATAGCTGAGGTCGTGGAGCTCTAGCGGAGCCAGTCTAGGGCCGAGGCCTCCCTCCTGTACGTGGCAAAGAGGTGATCCGTATGCCGCCATGCACAGCCTCTGGACTGCTGGGGCCCTGGATGCCCGGATTTCGGCCTTGTCTTCGGAGAAGTGAGGCACATGCAGTGTGCCACCGGAGGCTGTGGCCCAGCAGAGGGCAAAATCTTGAAAATGCGGGCTTCAGTTGACTTTGCCTGAGCTCTCCTTTGGCTGAGTGCCATCCTGTGTTTCCTAGCAGGAGAAGGCATTCGTGGAGAGAGGCGGATTCCCTGTGTGCAGGCAAAGTGTGTGCTGAGATGATGAGTCGCTGGAGACCGGGGTGGACTCTTCAGACCCAGGATAGGCCTCTGGCAGGTATGTGTCAATGTTTTCTGCCCTTCGCACTCAGCCAGGTATTTGCATACAATGTTACCAGCGGAATTAGTAGTCTCCGGAGAGGCTGCCACATGTCAGCAAGCTTCACCTGGCCAGGGTCCGCCGGTGATGTAGCTACCCCATCAGTCACTACTCTCTAGAGCTTCCAGATAAACTACCAGATCTTGTCTGCCCATGGGCAAGCAGTAGAGCCAGAGGCCTTCCCCCTTTGCTCTTTGGTCTCTAGGCACTCTATCAGGCACTCCAAGCTGTGAAGTGACTCAGGGGGAGAAGGAAGAGATTTCAGAGAATGAACACATCCAGAGAGAGACAGAGAGAGAGAGGCAAGAGATGCTGAGTGGGGATGCCTTGCGTAGCGATATCCTCAGGAAAGTGGGAAAGAGGTACCTGGCCTGCTCTGCCAATGCCCTGAACCAGTCCGCACCAGGGGCTCCCCTGTGCCTGCGTAGGCTTTCCCAGGGTGTGCTCAAATCCTGTGGCCACTAGGTGTCATAGGTCATAATTGAGGGCCTTGTGTCATCTGCCTGGCGGGCCAGATCTCTGCCATTGGCTCAGTCTTGTCACCAGGCCCATCATAAGCTCCGCCTACTCTTCCGGTGGTGGGACTGTCTCCATGGTGATGGCAAAGGAGCCTTAGTCCCGCCCACCTGGCCTTGACTTCACCTAGCTGGCCTGCTGACCCTCACTCAGACCTCTGTGTTGATAACAATTAATGTCGGCCAGTGCCCAGGTGTCAGCATCTGGGATAAAGGATTCCGGACCTTGCCTGGGGCAGAAGGCAGCCTAGGTCAGCTGGTACCTGGAAGTCTAGTGACTCGTGACACTGCTGCCAGTGACAGACAAATGGTGACTCCCACACTCACATATCCCCTGGTGGCAGAATGATAGTGATGGGTGGAGAAACATCGCTCCGGAGCACTCGCGCAATGGGGCACCGGCCAAAGGCCAGGGCCAGTAGTGGACGTCGCGGAGCTGAATGGCGAGCCAGTGAAGGGCCCAAGGATTCCTCTTGGATGTGGGAAACATGTCATCCGGGTCCCCACGTCCATAAACCACTGGATTGCTGGGGCCCGGGATGCCAGGATTTCGGCCTTGCCTTCGCAGCCCGGCCACATAGGCAGCCTTCCGCCGGAGGCGGGGATATGTAGACAGCAAAAATGTGGAAAATGGCAGTGTCTCCTCGATTTCTCTGGCATCGGCCTTTTTGAGCAGCATGCTTTTTTCCTAGTAGGATGAGGCACCGACGGAGAAAGGCAGGATTATGTGTGCAGGAAAGGTATGTGCTGAGAAGGTGACAAGGTTGAGACCAGGTTGGGATCTTTAGTCCCAGGAAAGGCCCCTGGCAGGTGTGGGTCAATGTTCTGTGCCCATCCCACTTGGCGTGGGGAGGTTTACACCATACAAAGCAGCAGCGGAATTATTCTTCCCCCAGAGGTTGCGTGTGCCCACAAGCTCCACCTGGCCAGGGTCCGCCCCTACCGTATTGCCCATGTCGATCAACAGAAGCTAAGAGCTTCCAGAGAGACTAACTGCTATTCTCTAGCCACGGGGAAGCGGTACAGCCAGAAGCCTCCCCTGTTTCATCTCCAGGTTCCCTCTCAGGCCCCTCATAGTTGTGATGTGTCTCAGGGGTAGCAAAAAGAGATTTCTTTAAAAGAACACATACAAAGAGGGGCCATAGATGCTGAGGAAGGGCGCCTTGCCTACTGATATCGTAGCGTAAGTGGCAAAGAGGTACCTGCCTGCTGTCCCAGGATGTCGAACGTGTCCACATCAGGGGTTGCCTACTGTGAAGTTATTCCCTGGGTGCCCTCGATTTTGTGGCCAAGGACAGAAGGGGCCGTTGTGTGTCCATGGGTAAAATGGAGGGCTCTGCGGAACCGGCCGGTTAGGCTGGACCTCTCCTATTGGCTGAGAGTTTGTGACCCGTCCCCGTCAGAAGTTCCGGCCAGCCTTGCGGTGGCTGTCTCCATGGTGATTGGGAAGGAAGCCTTAGGCCCCGCACTCAGCCTTCACCTGGCCCACCTGGCCTCTTTACCGTCATCTAGACCGCTGTGTAGATGAAAGAAAGGATGTCGGCCAGTGACCACGTGTCCTCATTTCCTTTGAAGGATTAAGCTCCTTGCCTGGGCAGAAGACAGCCAAGGTCAGCCTGAGCCTAGACACCTAGTGACCTGTGACAGTGCAGACAGTGATAGATGTTGATGTCCACGCTCAGGTAGCCGCAGGTGGCGGATCGAGAGTGGTCGGAGGTGAAGTGTAACTAGAGGTCACACACTCACAAGGGCACGGGCCAAAGGTCGGGAAAAATAGCTGAGGTCGTGGAGCTCTAGCGGAGCCAGTCTAGGGCCGAGGCCTCCCTCCTGTACGTGGCAAAAAGGTGATCCGTATGCCGCCATGCACAGCCTCTGGACTGCTGGGGCCCTGGATGCCCGGATTTCGGCCTTGTCTTCAGAGAAGTGACGCACATGCAGTGTGCCACCGGAGGCTGTGGCCCAGCAGAGGGCAAAATCTTGAAAATGCGGGCTTCAGTTGACTTTGCCTGAGCTCTCCTTTGGCTGAGTGCCATCCTGTGTTTCCTAGCAGGAGAAGGCATTCGTGGAGAGAGGCGGATTCCCTGTGTGCAGGCAAAGTGTGTGCTGAGATGATGAGTCGCTGGAGACCGGGGTGGACTCTTCAGACCCAGGATAGGCCTCTGGCAGGTATGTGTCAATGTTTTCTGCCCTTCGCACTCAGCCAGGTATTTGCATACAATGTTACCAGCGGAATTAGTAGTCTCCGGAGAGGCTGCCACATGTCAGCAAGCTTCACCTGGCCAGGGTCCGCCGGTGATGTAGCTACCCCATCAGTCACTACTCTCTAGAGCTTCCAGATAAACTACCAGATCTTGTCTGCCCATGGGCAAGCAGTAGAGCCAGAGGCCTTCCCCCTTTGCTCTTTGGTCTCTAGGCACTCTATCAGGCACTCCAAGCTGTGAAGTGACTCAGGGGGAGAAGGAAGAGATTTCAGAGAATGAACACATCCAGAGAGAGACAGAGAGAGAGAGGCAAGAGATGCTGAGTGGGGATGCCTTGCGTAGCGATATCCTCAGGAAAGTGGGAAAGAGGTACCTGGCCTGCTCTGCCAATGCCCTGAACCAGTCCGCACCAGGGGCTCCCCTGTGCCTGCGTAGGCTTTCCCAGGGTGTGCTCAAATCCTGTGGCCACTAGGTGTCATAGGTCATAATGGAGGGCCCTGTGTCATCTGCCTGGCGGGCCAGATCTCTGCCATTGGCTCAGTCTTGTCACCAGGCCCATCATAAGCTCCGCCTACTCTTCCGGTGGTGGGACTGTCTCCATGGTGATGGCAAAGGAGCCTTAGTCCCGCCCACCTGGCCTTCACTTCACCTAGCTGGCCTGCTGACCCTCACTCAGACCTCTGTGTTGATAACAATTAATGTCGGCCAGTGCCCAGGTGTCAGCATCTGGGATAAAGGATTCCGGACCTTGCCTGGGGCAGAAGGCAGCCTAGGTCAGCTGGTACCTGGAAGTCTAGTGACTCGTGACACTGCTACCAGTGACAGACAAATGGTGACTCCCACACTCACATATCCCCTGGTGGCAGAATGATAGTGATGGGTGGAGAAACATCGCTCCGGAGCACTCGCGCAATGGGGCACCGGCCAAAGGCCAGGGCCAGTAGTGGACGTCGCGGAGCTGAATGGCGAGCCAGTGAAGGGCCCAAGGATTCCTCTTGGATGTGGGAAACATGTCATCCGGGTCCCCACGTCCATAAACCACTGGATTGCTAGGGCCCGGGATGCCAGGATTTCGGCCTTGCCTTCGCAGCCCGGCCACATAGGCAGCCTTCCGCCGGAGGCGGGGATATGTAGACAGCAAAAATGTGGAAAATGGCAGTGTCTCCTCGATTTCTCTGGCATCGGCCTTTTTGAGCGGCATGCTTTTTTCCTAGTAGGATGAGGCACCGACGGAGAAAGGCAGGATTATGTGTGCAGGAAAGGTATGTGCTGAGAAGGTGACAAGGTTGAGACCAGGTTGGGATCTTTAGTCCCAGGAAAGGCCCCTGGCAGGTGTGGGTCAATGTTCTGTGCCCATCCCACTTGGCGTGGGGAGGTTTACACCATACAAAGCAGCAGCGGAATTATTCTTCCCCCAGAGGTTGCGTGTGCCCACAAGCTCCACCTGGCCAGGGTCCGCCCCTACCGTATTGCCCATGTCGATCAACAGAAGCTAAGAGCTTCCAGAGAGACTAACTGCTATTCTCTAGCCACGGGGAAGCGGTACAGCCAGAAGCCTCCCCTGTTTCATCTCCAGGTTCCCTCTCAGGCCCCTCATAGTTGTGATGTGTCTCAGGGGTAGCAAAAAGAGATTTCTTTAAAAGAACACATACAAAGAGGGGCCATAGATGCTGAGGAAGGGCGCCTTGCCTACTGATATCGTAGCGTAAGTGGCAAAGAGGTACCTGCCTGCTGTCCCAGTATGTCGAACGTGTCCACATCAGGGGTTGCCTACTGTGAAGTTATTCCCTGGGTGCCCTCGATTTTGTGGCCAAGGACAGAAGGGGCCGTTGTGTGTCCATGGGTAAAATGGAGGGCTCTGTGGAACCGGCCGGTTAGGCTGGACCTCTCCTATTGGCTGAGAGTTTGTGACCCGTCCCCGTCAGAAGTTCCGGCCAGCCTTGCGGTGGCTGTCTCCATGGTGATTGGGAAGGAAGCCTTAGGCCCCGCACTCAGCCTTCACCTGGCCCACCTGGCCTCTTTACCCTCATCTAGACCGCTGTGTAGATGAAAGAAAGGTTGTCGGCCAGTGACCACGTGTCCTCATTTCCTTTGAAGGATTAAGCTCCTTGCCTGGGCAGAAGACAGCCAAGGTCAGCCTGAGCCTAGACACCTAGTGACCTGTGACACTGCAGACAGTGATAGATGTTGATGTCCACGCTCAGGTAGCCGCAGGTGGCGGATCGAGAGTGGTCGGAGGTGAAGTGTAACTAGAGGTCACACACTCACAAGGGCACGGGCCAAAGGTCGGGAAAAATAGCTGAGGTCGTGGAGCTCTAGCGGAGCCAGTCTAGGGCCGAGGCCTCCCTCCTGTACGTGGCAAAGAGGTGATCCGTATGCCGCCATGCGCAGCCTCTGGACTGCTGGGGCCCTGGATGCCCGGATTTCGGCCTTGTCTTCGGAGAAGTGAGGCACATGCAGTGTGCCACCGGAGGCTGTGGCCCAGCAGAGGGCAAAATCTTGAAAATGCGGGCTTCAGTTGACTTTGCCTGAGCTCTCCTTTGGCTGAGTGCCATCCTGTGTTTCCTAGCAGGAGAAGGCATTCGTGGAGAGAGGCGGATTCCCTGTGTGCAGGCAAAGTGTGTGCTGAGATGATGAGTCGCTGGAGACCGGGGTGGACTCTTCAGACCCAGGATAGGCCTCTGGCAGGTATGTGTCAATGTTTTCTGCCCTTCGCACTCAGCCAGGTATTTGCATACAATGTTACCAGCGGAATTAGTAGTCTCCGGAGAGGCTGCCACATGTCAGCAAGCTTCACCTGGCCAGGGTCCGCCGGTGATGTAGCTACCCCATCAGTCACTACTCTCTAGAGCTTCCAGATAAACTACCAGATCTTGTCTGCCCATGGGCAAGCAGTAGAGCCAGAGGCCTTCCCCCTTTGCTCTTTGGTCTCTAGGCACTCTATCAGGCACTCCAAGCTGTGAAGTGACTCAGGGGGAGAAGGAAGAGATTTCAGAGAATGAACACATCCAGAGAGAGACAGAGAGAGAGAGGAAAGAGATGCTGAGTGGCGATGCCTTGCGTAGTGATATCCTCAGGAAAGTGGGAAAGAGGTACCTGGCCTGCTCTGCCAATGCCCTGAACCAGTCCGCACCAGGGGCTCCCCTGTGCCTGCGTAGGCTTTCCCAGGGTGTGCTCAAATCCTGTGGCCACTAGGTGTCATAGGTCATAATGGAGGGCCCTGTGTCATCTGCCTGGCGGGCCAGATCTCTGCCATTGGCTCAGTCTTGTCACCAGGCCCATCATAAGCTCCGCCTACTCTTCCGGTGGTGGGACTGTCTCCATGGTGATGGCAAAGGAGCCTTAGTCCCGCCCACCTGGCCTTGACTTCACCTAGCTGGCCTGCTGACCCTCACTCAGACCTCTGTGTTGATAACAATTAATGTCGGCCAGTGCCCAGGTGTCAGCATCTGGGATAAAGGATTCCGGACCTTGCCTGGGGCAGAAGGCAGCCTAGGTCAGCTGGTACCTGGAAGTCTAGTGACTCGTGACACTGCTGCCAGTGACAGACAAATGGTGACTCCCACACTCACATATCCCCTGGTGGCAGAATGATAGTGATGGGTGGAGAAACATCGCTCCGGAGCACTCGCGCAATGGGGCACCGGCCAAAGGCCAGGGCCAGCAGTGGACGTCGCGGAGCTGAATGGCGAGCCAGTGAAGGGCCCAAGGATTCCTCTTGGATGTGGGAAACATGTCATCCGGGTCCCCACGTCCATAAACCACTGGATTGCTGGGGCCCGGGATGCCAGGATTTCGGCCTTGCCTTCGCAGCCCGGCCACATAGGCAGCCTTCCGCCGGAGGCGGGGATATGTAGACAGCAAAAATGTGGAAAATGGCAGTGTCTCCTCGATTTCTCTGGCATCGGCCTTTTTGAGCGGCATGCTTTTTTCCTAGTAGGATGAGGCACCGACGGAGAAAGGCAGGATTATGTGTGCAGGAAAGGTATGTGCTGAGAAGGTGACAAGGTTGAGACCAGGTTGGGATCTTTAGTCCCAGGAAAGGCCCCTGGCAGGTGTGGGTCAATGTTCTGTGCCCATCCCACTTGGCGTGGGGAGGTTTACACCATACAAAGCAGCAGCGGAATTATTCTTCCCCCAGAGGTTGCGTGTGCCCACAAGCTCCACCTGGCCAGGGTCCGCCCCTACCGTATTGCCCATGTCGATCAACAGAAGCTAAGAGCTTCCAGAGAGACTAACTGCTATTCTCTAGCCACGGGGAAGCGGTACAGCCAGAAGCCTCCCCTGTTTCATCTCCAGGTTCCCTCTCAGGCCCCTCATAGTTGTGATGTGTCTCAGGGGTAGCAAAAAGAGATTTCTTTAAAAGAACACATACAAAGAGGGGCCATAGATGCTGAGGAAGGGCGCCTTGCCTACTGATATCGTAGCGTAAGTGGCAAAGAGGTACCTGCCTGCTGTCCCAGTATGTCGAACGTGTCCACATCAGGGGTTGCCTACTGTGAAGTTATTCCCTGGGTGCCCTCGATTTTGTGGCCAAGGACAGAAAGGGCCGTTGTGTGTCCATGGGTAAAATGGAGGGCTCTGCGGAACCGGCCGGTTAGGCTGGACCTCTCCTATTGGCTGAGAGTTTGTGACCCGTCCCCGTCAGAAGTTCCGGCCAGCCTTGCGGTGGCTGTCTCCATGGTGATTGGGAAGGAAGCCTTAGGCCCCGCACTCAGCCTTCACCTGGCCCACCTGGCCTCTTTACCCTCATCTAGACCGCTGTGTAGATGAAAGAAAGGTTGTCGGCCAGTGACCACGTGTCCTCATTTCCTTTGAAGGATTAAGCTCCTTGCCTGGGCAGAAGACAGCCAAGGTCAGCCTGAGCCTAGACACCTAGTGACCTGTGACACTGCAGACAGTGATAGATGTTGATGTCCACGCTCAGGTAGCCACAGGTGGCGGATCGAGAGTGGTCGGAGGTGAAGTGTAACTAGAGGTCACACACTCACAAGGGCACGGGCCAAAGGTCGGGAAAAATAGCTGAGGTCGTGGAGCTCTAGCGGAGCCAGTCTAGGGCCGAGGCCTCCCTCCTGTACGTGGCAAAGAGGTGATCCGTATGCCGCCATGCGCAGCCTCTGGACTGCTGGGGCCCTGGATGCCCGGATTTCGGCCTTGTCTTCGGAGAAGTGAGGCACATGCAGTGTGCCACCGGAGGCTGTGGCCCAGCAGAGGGCAAAATCTTGAAAATGCGGGCTTCAGTTGACTTTGCCTGAGCTCTCCTTTGGCTGAGTGCCATCCTGTGTTTCCTAGCAGGAGAAGGCATTCGTGGAGAGAGGCGGATTCCCTGTGTGCAGGCAAAGTGTGTGCTGAGATGATGAGTCGCTGGAGACCGGGGTGGACTCTTCAGACCCAGGATAGGCCTCTGGCAGGTATGTGTCAATGTTTTCTGCCCTTCGCACTCAGCCAGGTATTTGCATACAATGTTACCAGCGGAATTAGTAGTCTCCGGAGAGGCTGCCACATGTCAGCAAGCTTCACCTGGCCAGGGTCCGCCGGTGATGTAGCTACCCCATCAGTCACTACTCTCTAGAGCTTCCAGATAAACTACCAGATCTTGTCTGCCCATGGGCAAGCAGTAGAGCCAGAGGCCTTCCCCCTTTGCTCTTTGGTCTCTAGGCACTCTATCAGGCACTCCAAGCTGTGAAGTGACTCAGGGGGAGAAGGAAGAGATTTCAGAGAATGAACACATCCAGAGAGAGACAGAGAGAGAGAGGAAAGAGATGCTGAGTGGCGATGCCTTGCGTAGTGATATCCTCAGGAAAGTGGGAAAGAGGTACCTGGCCTGCTCTGCCAATGCCCTGAACCAGTCCGCACCAGGGGCTCCCCTGTGCCTGCGTAGGCTTTCCCAGGGTGTGCTCAAATCCTGTGGCCACTAGGTGTCATAGGTCATAATGGAGGGCCCTGTGTCATCTGCCTGGCGGGCCAGATCTCTGCCATTGGCTCAGTCTTGTCACCAGGCCCATCATAAGCTCCGCCTACTCTTCCGGTGGTGGGACTGTCTCCATGGTGATGGCAAAGGAGCCTTAGTCCCGCCCACCTGGCCTTGACTTCACCTAGCTGGCCTGCTGACCCTCACTCAGACCTCTGTGTTGATAACAATTAATGTCGGCCAGTGCCCAGGTGTCAGCATCTGGGATAAAGGATTCCGGACCTTGCCTGGGGCAGAAGGCAGCCTAGGTCAGCTGGTACCTGGAAGTCTAGTGACTCGTGACACTGCTGCCAGTGACAGACAAATGGTGACTCCCACACTCACATATCCCCTGGTGGCAGAATGATAGTGATGGGTGGAGAAACATCGCTCCGGAGCACTCGCGCAATGGGGCACCGGCCAAAGGCCAGGGCCAGTAGTGGACGTCGCGGAGCTGAATGGCGAGCCAGTGAAGGGCCCAAGGATTCCTCTTGGATGTGGGAAACATGTCATCCGGGTCCCCACGTCCATAAACCACTGGATTGCTGGGGCCCGGGATGCCAGGATTTCGGCCTTGCCTTCGCAGCCCGGCCACATAGGCAGCCTTCCGCCGGAGGCGGGGATATGTAGACAGCAAAAATGTGGAAAATGGCAGTGTCTCCTCGATTTCTCTGGCATCGGCCTTTTTGAGCAGCATGCTTTTTTCCTAGTAGGATGAGGCACCGACGGAGAAAGGCAGGATTATGTGTGCAGGAAAGGTATGTGCTGAGAAGGTGACAAGGTTGAGACCAGGTTGGGATCTTTAGTCCCAAGAAAGGCCCCTGGCAGGTGTGGGTCAATGTTCTGTGCCCATCCCACTTGGCGTGGGGAGGTTTACACCATACAAAGCAGCAGCGGAATTATTCTTCCCCCAGAGGTTGCGTGTGCCCACAAGCTCCACCTGGCCAGGGTCCGCCCCTACCGTATTGCCCATGTCGATCAACAGAAGCTAAGAGCTTCCAGAGAGACTAACTGCTATTCTCTAGCCACGGGGAAGCGGTACAGCCAGAAGCCTCCCCTGTTTCATCTCCAGGTTCCCTCTCAGGCCCCTCATAGTTGTGATGTGTCTCAGGGGTAGCAAAAAGAGATTTCTTTAAAAGAACACATACAAAGAGGGGCCATAGATGCTGAGGAAGGGCGCCTTGCCTACTGATATCGTAGCGTAAGTGGCAAAGAGGTACCTGCCTGCTGTCCCAGTATGTCGAACGTGTCCACATCAGGGGTTGCCTACTGTGAAGTTATTCCCTGGGTGCCCTCGATTTTGTGGCCAAGGACAGAAGGGGCCGTTGTGTGTCCATGGGTAAAATGGAGGGCTCTGCGGAACCGGCCGGTTAGGCTGGACCTCTCCTATTGGCTGAGAGTTTGTGACCCGTCCCCGTCAGAAGTTCCGGCCAGCCTTGCGGTGGCTGTCTCCATGGTGATTGGGAAGGAAGCCTTAGGCCCCGCACTCAGCCTTCACCTGGCCCACCTGGCCTCTTTACCGTCATCTAGACCGCTGTGTAGATGAAAGAAAGGATGTCGGCCAGTGACCACGTGTCCTCATTTCCTTTGAAGGATTAAGCTCCTTGCCTGGGCAGAAGACAGCCAAGGTCAGCCTGAGCCTAGACACCTAGTGACCTGTGACACTGCAGACAGTGATAGATGTTGATGTCCACGCTCAGGTAGCCGCAGGTGGCGGATCGAGAGTGGTCGGAGGTGAAGTGTAACTAGAGGTCACACACTCACAAGGGCACGGGCCAAAGGTCGGGAAAAATAGCTGAGGTCGTGGAGCTCTAGCGGAGCCAGTCTAGGGCCGAGGCCTCCCTCCTGTACGTGGCAAAGAGGTGATCCGTATGCCGCCATGCACAGCCTCTGGACTGCTGGGGCCCTGGATGCCCGGATTTCGGCCTTGTCTTCGGAGAAGTGAGGCACATGCAGTGTGCCACCGGAGGCTGTGGCCCAGCAGAGGGCAAAATCTTGAAAATGCGGGCTTCAGTTGACTTTGCCTGAGCTCTCCTTTGGCTGAGTGCCATCCTGTGTTTCCTAGCAGGAGAAGGCATTCGTGGAGAGAGGCGGATTCCCTGTGTGCAGGCAAAGTGTGTGCTGAGATGATGAGTCGCTGGAGACCGGGGTGGACTCTTCAGACCCAGGATAGGCCTCTGGCAGGTATGTGTCAATGTTTTCTGCCCTTCGCACTCAGCCAGGTATTTGCATACAATGTTACCAGCGGAATTAGTAGTCTCCGGAGAGGCTGCCACATGTCAGCAAGCTTCACCTGGCCAGGGTCCGCCGGTGATGTAGCTACCCCATCAGTCACTACTCTCTAGAGCTTCCAGATAAACTACCAGATCTTGTCTGCCCATGGGCAACCAGTAGAGCCAGAGGCCTTCCCCCTTTGCTCTTTGGTCTCTAGGCACTCTATCAGGCACTCCAAGCTGTGAAGTGACTCAGGGGGAAAAGGAAGAGATTTCAGAGAATGAACACATCCAGAGAGAGACAGAGAGAGAGAGGCAAGAGATGCTGAGTGGGGATGCCTTGCGTAGCGATATCCTCAGGAAAGTGGGAAAGAGGTACCTGGCCTGCTCTGCCAATGCCCTGAACCAGTCCGCACCAGGGGCTCCCCTGTGCCTGCGTAGGCTTTCCCAGGGTGTGCTCAAATCCTGTGGCCACTAGGTGTCATAGGTCATAATGGAGGGCCCTGTGTCATCTGCCTGGTGGGCCAGATCTCTGCCATTGGCTCAGTCTTGTCACCAGGCCCATCATAAGCTCCGCCTACTCTTCCGGTGGTGGGACTGTCTCCATGGTGATGGCAAAGGAGCCTTAGTCCCGCCCACCTGGCCTTGACTTCACCTAGCTGGCCTGCTGACCCTCACTCAGACCTCTGTGTTGATAACAATTAATGTCGGCCAGTGCCCAGGTGTCAGCATCTGGGATAAAGGATTCCGGACCTTGCCTGGGGCAGAAGGCAGCCTAGGTCAGCTGGTACCTGGAAGTCTAGTGACTCGTGACACTGCTGCCAGTGACAGACAAATGGTGACTCCCACACTCACATATCCCCTGGTGGCAGAATGATAGTGATGGGTGGAGAAACATCGCTCCGGAGCACTCGCGCAATGGGGCACCGGCCAAAGGCCAGGGCCAGTAGTGGACGTCGCGGAGCTGAATGGCGAGCCAGTGAAGGGCCCAAGGATTCCTCTTGGATGTGGGAAACATGTCATCCGGGTCCCCACGTCCATAAACCACTGGATTGCTGGGGCCCGGGATGCCAGGATTTCGGCCTTGCCTTCGCAGCCCGGCCACATAGGCAGCCTTCCGCCGGAGGCGGGGATATGTAGACAGCAAAAATGTGGAAAATGGCAGTGTCTCCTCGATTTCTCTGGCATCGGCCTTTTTGAGCGGCATGCTTTTTTCCTAGTAGGATGAGGCACCGACGGAGAAAGGCAGGATTATGTGTGCAGGAAAGGTATGTGCTGAGAAGGTGACAAGGTTGAGACCAGGTTGGGATCTTTAGTCCCAGGAAAGGCCCCTGGCAGGTGTGGGTCAATGTTCTGTGCCCATCCCACTTGGCGTGGGGAGGTTTACACCATACAAAGCAGCAGCGGAATTATTCTTCCCCCAGAGGTTGCGTGTGCCCACAAGCTCCACCTGGCCAGGGTCCGCCCCTACCGTATTGCCCATGTCGATCAACAGAAGCTAAGAGCTTCCAGAGAGACTAACTGCTATTCTCTAGCCACGGGGAAGCGGTACAGCCAGAAGCCTCCCCTGTTTCATCTCCAGGTTCCCTCTCAGGCCCCTCATAGTTGTGATGTGTCTCAGGGGTAGCAAAAAGAGATTTCTTTAAAAGAACACATACAAAGAGGGGCCATAGATGCTGAGGAAGGGCGCCTTGCCTACTGATATCGTAGCGTAAGTGGCAAAGAGGTACCTGCCTGCTGTCCCAGTATGTCGAACGTGTCCACATCAGGGGTTGCCTACTGTGAAGTTATTCCCTGGGTGCCCTCGATTTTGTGGCCAAGGACAGAAAGGGCCGTTGTGTGTCCATGGGTAAAATGGAGGGCTCTGCGGAACCGGCCGGTTAGGCTGGACCTCTCCTATTGGCTGAGAGTTTGTGACCCGTCCCCGTCAGAAGTTCCGGCCAGCCTTGCGGTGGCTGTCTCCATGGTGATTGGGAAGGAAGCCTTAGGCCCCGCACTCAGCCTTCACCTGGCCCACCTGGCCTCTTTACCCTCATCTAGACCGCTGTGTAGATGAAAGAAAGGTTGTCGGCCAGTGACCACGTGTCCTCATTTCCTTTGAAGGATTAAGCTCCTTGCCTGGGCAGAAGACAGCCAAGGTCAGCCTGAGCCTAGACACCTAGTGACCTGTGACACTGCAGACAGTGATAGATGTTGATGTCCACGCTCAGGTAGCCACAGGTGGCGGATCGAGAGTGGTCGGAGGTGAAGTGTAACTAGAGGTCACACACTCACAAGGGCACGGGCCAAAGGTCGGGAAAAATAGCTGAGGTCGTGGAGCTCTAGCGGAGCCAGTCTAGGGCCGAGGCCTCCCTCCTGTACGTGGCAAAGAGGTGATCCGTATGCCGCCATGCGCAGCCTCTGGACTGCTGGGGCCCTGGATGCCCGGATTTCGGCCTTGTCTTCAGAGAAGTGACGCACATGCAGTGTGCCACCGGAGGCTGTGGCCCAGCAGAGGGCAAAATCTTGAAAATGCGGGCTTCAGTTGACTTTGCCTGAGCTCTCCTTTGGCTGAGTGCCATCCTGTGTTTCCTAGCAGGAGAAGGCATTCGTGGAGAGAGGCGGATTCCCTGTGTGCAGGCAAAGTGTGTGCTGAGATGATGAGTCGCTGGAGACCGGGGTGGACTCTTCAGACCCAGGATAGGCCTCTGGCAGGTATGTGTCAATGTTTTCTCCCCTTCGCACTCAGTCAGGTATTTGCATACAATGTTACCAGCGGAATTAGTAGTCTCCGGAGAGGCTGCCACATGTCAGCAAGCTTCACCTGGCCAGGGTCCGCCGGTGATGTAGCTACCCCATCAGTCACTACTCTCTAGAGCTTCCAGATAAACTACCAGATCTTGTCTGCCCATGGGCAAGCAGTAGAGCCAGAGGCCTTCCCCCTTTGCTCTTTGGTCTCTAGGCACTCTATCAGGCACTCCAAGCTGTGAAGTGACTCAGGGGGAGAAGGAAGAGATTTCAGAGAATGAACACATCCAGAGAGAGACAGAGATAGAGAGGCAAGAGATGCTGAGTGGCGATGCCTTGCGTAGTGATATCCTCAGGAAAGTGGGAAAGAGGTACCTGGCCTGCTCTGCCAATGCCCTGAACCAGTCCGCACCAGGGGCTCCCCTGTGCCTGCGTAGGCTTTCCCAGGGTGTACTCAAATCCTGTGGCCACTAGGTGTCATAGGTCATAATGGAGGGCCCTGTGTCATCTGCCTGGTGGGCCAGATCTCTGCCATTGGCTCAGTCTTGTCACCAGGCCCATCATAAGCTCCGCCTACTCTTCCGGTGGTGGGACTGTCTCCATGGTGATGGCAAAGGAGCCTTAGTCCCGCCCACCTGGCCTTGACTTCACCTAGCTGGCCTGCTGACCCTCACTCAGACCTCTGTGTTGATAACAATTAATGTCGGCCAGTGCCCAGGTGTCAGCATCTGGGATAAAGGATTCCGGACCTTGCCTGGGGCAGAAGGCAGCCTAGGTCAGCTGGTACCTGGAAGTCTAGTGACTCGTGACACTGCTGCCAGTGACAGACAAATGGTGACTCCCACACTCACATATCCCCTGGTGGCAGAATGATAGTGATGGGTGGAGAAACATCGCTCCGGAGCACTCGCGCAATGGGGCACCGGCCAAAGGCCAGGGCCAGCAGTGGACGTCGCGGAGCTGAATGGCGAGCCAGTGAAGGGCCCAAGGATTCCTCTTGGATGTGGGAAACATGTCATCCGGGTCCCCACGTCCATAAACCACTGGATTGCTGGGGCCCGGGATGCCAGGATTTCGGCCTTGCCTTCGCAGCCCGGCCACATAGGCAGCCTTCCGCCGGAGGCGGGGATATGTAGACAGCAAAAATGTGGAAAATGGCAGTGTCTCCTCGATTTCTCTGGCATCGGCCTTTTTGAGCGGCATGCTTTTTTCCTAGTAGGATGAGGCACCGACGGAGAAAGGCAGGATTATGTGTGCAGGAAAGGTATGTGCTGAGAAGGTGACAAGGTTGAGACCAGGTTGGGATCTTTAGTCCCAGGAAAGGCCCCTGGCAGGTGTGGGTCAATGTTCTGTGCCCATCCCACTTGGCGTGGGGAGGTTTACACCATACAAAGCAGCAGCGGAATTATTCTTCCCCCAGAGGTTGCGTGTGCCCACAAGCTCCACCTGGCCAGGGTCCGCCCCTACCGTATTGCCCATGTCGATCAACAGAAGCTAAGAGCTTCCAGAGAGACTAACTGCTATTCTCTAGCCACGGGGAAGCGGTACAGCCAGAAGCCTCCCCTGTTTCATCTCCAGGTTCCCTCTCAGGCCCCTCATAGTTGTGATGTGTCTCAGGGGTAGCAAAAAGAGATTTCTTTAAAAGAACACATACAAAGAGGGGCCATAGATGCTGAGGAAGGGCGCCTTGCCTACTGATATCGTAGCGTAAGTGGCAAAGAGGTACCTGCCTGCTGTCCCAGTATGTCGAACGTGTCCACATCAGGGGTTGCCTACTGTGAAGTTATTCCCTGGGTGCCCTCGATTTTGTGGCCAAGGACAGAAGGGGCCGTTGTGTGTCCATGGGTAAAATGGAGGGCTCTGCGGAACCGGCCGGTTAGGCTGGACCTCTCCTATTGGCTGAGAGTTTGTGACCCGTCCCGGTCAGAAGTTCCGGCCAGCCTTGCGGTGGCTGTCTCCATGGTGATTGGGAAGGAAGCCTTAGGCCCCGCACTCAGCCTTCACCTGGCCCACCTGGCCTCTTTACCGTCATCTAGACCGCTGTGTAGATGAAAGAAAGGATGTCGGCCAGTGACCACGTGTCCTCATTTCCTTTGAAGGATTAAGCTCCTTGCCTGGGCAGAAGACAGCCAAGGTCAGCCTGAGCCTAGACACCTAGTGACCTGTGACACTGCAGACAGTGATAGATGTTGATGTCCACGCTCAGGTAGCCGCAGGTGGCGGATCGAGAGTGGTCGGAGGTGAAGTGTAACTAGAGGTCACACACTCACAAGGGCACGGGCCAAAGGTCGGGAAAAATAGCTGAGGTCGTGGAGCTCTAGCGGAGCCAGTCTAGGGCCGAGGCCTCCCTCCTGTACGTGGCAAAGAGGTGATCCGTATGCCGCCATGCACAGCCTCTGGACTGCTGGGGCCCTGGATGCCCGGATTTCGGCCTTGTCTTCGGAGAAGTGAGGCACATGCAGTGTGCCACCGGAGGCTGTGGCCCAGCAGAGGGCAAAATCTTGAAAATGCGGGCTTCAGTTGACTTTGCCTGAGCTCTCCTTTGGCTGAGTGCCATCCTGTGTTTCCTAGCAGGAGAAGGCATTCGTGGAGAGAGGCGGATTCCCTGTGTGCAGGCAAAGTGTGTGCTGAGATGATGAGTCGCTGGAGACCGGGGTGGACTCTTCAGACCCAGGATAGGCCTCTGGCAGGTATGTGTCAATGTTTTCTGCCCTTCGCACTCAGCCAGGTATTTGCATACAATGTTACCAGCGGAATTAGTAGTCTCCGGAGAGGCTGCCACATGTCAGCAAGCTTCACCTGGCCAGGGTCCGCCGGTGATGTAGCTACCCCATCAGTCACTACTCTCTAGAGCTTCCAGATAAACTACCAGATCTTGTCTGCCCATGGGCAAGCAGTAGAGCCAGAGGCCTTCCCCCTTTGCTCTTTGGTCTCTAGGCACTCTATCAGGCACTCCAAGCTGTGAAGTGACTCAGGGGGAGAAGGAAGAGATTTCAGAGAATGAACACATCCAGAGAGAGACAGAGAGAGAGAGGCAAGAGATGCTGAGTGGGGATGCCTTGCGTAGCGATATCCTCAGGAAAGTGGGAAAGAGGTACCTGGCCTGCTCTGCCAATGCCCTGAACCAGTCCGCACCAGGGGCTCCCCTGTGCCTGCGTAGGCTTTCCCAGGGTGTGCTCAAATCCTGTGGCCACTAGATGTCATAGGTCATAATGGAGGGCCCTGTGTCATCTGCCTGGCGGGCCAGATCTCTGCCATTGGCTCAGTCTTGTCACCAGGCCCATCATAAGCTCCGCCTACTCTTCCGGTGGTGGGACTGTCTCCATGGTGATGGCAAAGGAGCCTTAGTCCCGCCCACCTGGCCTTGACTTCACCTAGCTGGCCTGCTGACCCTCACTCAGACCTCTGTGTTGATAACAATTAATGTCGGCCAGTGCCCAGGTGTCAGCATCTGGGATAAAGGATTCCGGACCTTGCCTGGGGCAGAAGGCAGCCTAGGTCAGCTGGTACCTGGAAGTCTAGTGACTCGTGACACTGCTGCCAGTGACAGACAAATGGTGACTCCCACACTCACATATCCCCTGGTGGCAGAATGATAGTGATGGGTGGAGAAACATCGCTCCGGAGCACTCGCGCAATGGGGCACCGGCCAAAGGCCAGGGCCAGTAGTGGACGTCGCGGAGCTGAATGGCGAGCCAGTGAAGGGCCCAAGGATTCCTCTTGGATGTGGGAAACATGTCATCCGGGTCCCCACGTCCATAAACCACTGGATTGCTGGGGCCCGGGATGCCAGGATTTCGGCCTTGCCTTCGCAGCCCGGCCACATAGGCAGCCTTCCGCCGGAGGCGGGGATATGTAGACAGCAAAAATGTGGAAAATGGCAGTGTCTCCTCGATTTCTCTGGCATCGGCCTTTTTGAGCGGCATGCTTTTTTCCTAGTAGGATGAGGCACCGACGGAGAAAGGCAGGATTATGTGTGCAGGAAAGGTATGTGCTGAGAAGGTGACAAGGTTGAGACCAGGTTGGGATCTTTAGTCCCAGGAAAGGCCCCTGGCAGGTGTGGGTCAATGTTCTGTGCCCATCCCACTTGGCGTGGGGAGGTTTACACCATACAAAGCAGCAGCGGAATTATTCTTCCCCCAGAGGTTGCGTGTGCCCACAAGCTCCACCTGGCCAGGGTCCGCCCCTACCGTATTGCCCATGTCGATCAACAGAAGCTAAGAGCTTCCAGAGAGACTAACTGCTATTCTCTAGCCACGGGGAAGCGGTACAGCCAGAAGCCTCCCCTGTTTCATCTCCAGGTTCCCTCTCAGGCCCCTCATAGTTGTGATGTGTCTCAGGGGTAGCAAAAAGAGATTTCTTTAAAAGAACACATACAAAGAGGGGCCATAGATGCTGAGGAAGGGCGCCTTGCCTACTGATATCGTAGCGTAAGTGGCAAAGAGGTACCTGCCTGCTGTCCCAGTATGTCGAACGTGTCCACATCAGGGGTTCCTACTGTGAAATTATTCCCTGGGTGCCCTCGATTTTGTGGCCAAGGACAGAAGGGGCCGTTGTGTGTCCATGGGTAAAATGGAGGGCTCTGCGGAACCGGCCGGTTAGGCTGGACCTCTCCTATTGGCTGAGAGTTTGTGACCCGTCCCCGTCAGAAGTTCCAGCCAGCCTTGCGGTGGCTGTCTCCATGGTGATTGGGAAGGAAGCCTTAGGCCCCGCACTCAGCCTTCACCTGGCCCACCTGGCCTCTTTACCCTCATCTAGACCGCTGTGTAGATGAAAGAAAGGATGTCGGCCAGTGACCACGTGTCCTCATTTCCTTTGAAGGATTAAGCTCCTTGCCTGGGCAGAAGACAGCCAAGGTCAGCCTGAGCCTAGACACCTAGTGACCTGTGACACTGCAGACAGTGATAGATGTTGATGTCCACGCTCAGGTAGCCGCAGGTGGCGGATCGAGAGTGGTCGGAGGTGAAGTGTAACTAGAGGTCACACACTCACAAGGGCACGGGCCAAAGGTCGGGAAAAATAGCTGAGGTCGTGGAGCTCTAGCGGAGCCAGTCTAGGGCCGAGGCCTCCCTCCTGTACGTGGCAAAGAGGTGATCCGTATGCCGCCATGCGCAGCCTCTGGACTGCTGGGGCCCTGGATGCCCGGATTTCGGCCTTGTCTTCGGAGAAGTGACGCACATGCAGTGTGCCACCGGAGGCTGTGGCCCAGCAGAGGGCAAAATCTTGAAAATGCGGGCTTCAGTTGACTTTGCCTGAGCTCTCCTTTGGCTGAGTGCCATCCTGTGTTTCCTAGCAGGAGAAGGCATTCGTGGAGAGAGGCGGATTCCCTGTGTGCAGGCAAAGTGTGTGCTGAGATGATGAGTCGCTGGAGACCGGGGTGGACTCTTCAGACCCAGGATAGGCCTCTGGCAGGTATGTGTCAATGTTTTCTGCCCTTCGCACTCAGCCAGGTATTTGCATACAATGTTACCAGCGGAATTAGTAGTCTCCGGAGAGGCTGCCACATGTCAGCAAGCTTCACCTGGCCAGGGTCCGCCGGTGATGTAGCTACCCCATCAGTCACTACTCTCTAGACCTTCCAGATAAACTACCAGATCTTGTCTGCCCATGGGCAAGCAGTAGAGCCAGAGGCCTTCCCCCTTTGCTCTTTGGTCTCTAGGCACTCTATCAGGCACTCCAAGCTGTGAAGTGACTCAGGGGGAGAAGGAAGAGATTTCAGAGAATGAACACATCCAGAGAGAGACAGAGAGAGAGAGGCAAGAGATGCTGAGTGGGGATGCCTTGCGTAGCGATATCCTCAGGAAAGTGGGAAAGAGGTACCTGGCCTGCTCTGCCAATGCCCTGAACCAGTCCGCACCAGGGGCTCCCCTGTGCCTGCGTAGGCTTTCCCAGGGTGTGCTCAAATCCTGTGGCCACTAGATGTCATAGGTCATAATGGAGGGCCCTGTGTCATCTGCCTGGCGGGCCAGATCTCTGCCATTGGCTCAGTCTTGTCACCAGGCCCATCATAAGCTCCGCCTACTCTTCCGGTGGTGGGACTGTCTCCATGGTGATGGCAAAGGAGCCTTAGTCCCGCCCACCTGGCCTTGACTTCACCTAGCTGGCCTGCTGACCCTCACTCAGACCTCTGTGTTGATAACAATTAATGTCGGCCAGTGCCCAGGTGTCAGCATCTGGGATAAAGGATTCCGGACCTTGCCTGGGGCAGAAGGCAGCCTAGGTCAGCTGGTACCTGGAAGTCTAGTGACTCGTGACACTGCTGCCAGTGACAGACAAATGGTGACTCCCACACTCACATATCCCCTGGTGGCAGAATGATAGTGATGGGTGGAGAAACATCGCTCTGGAGCACTCGCGCAATGGGGCACCGGCCAAAGGCCAGGGCCAGTAGTGGACGTCGCGGAGCTGAATGGCGAGCCAGTGAAGGGCCCAAGGATTCCTCTTGGATGTGGGAAACATGTCATCCGGGTCCCCACGTCCATAAACCACTGGATTGCTGGGGCCCGGGATGCCAGGATTTCGGCCTTGCCTTCGCAGCCCGGCCACATAGGCAGCCTTCCGCCGGAGGCGGGGATATGTAGACAGCAAAAATGTGGAAAATGGCAGTGTCTCCTCGATTTCTCTGGCATCGGCCTTTTTGAGCGGCATGCTTTTTTCCTAGTAGGATGAGGCACCGACGGAGAAAGGCAGGATTATGTGTGCAGGAAAGGTATGTGCTGAGAAGGTGACAATGTTGAGACCAGGTTGGGATCTTTAGTCCCAGGAAAGGCCCCTGGCAGGTGTGGGTCAATGTTCTGTGCCCATCCCACTTGGCGTGGGGAGGTTTACACCATACAAAGCAGCAGCGGAATTATTCTTCCCCCAGAGGTTGCGTGTGCCCACAAGCTCCACCTGGCCAGGGTCCGCCCCTACCGTATTGCCCATGTCGATCAACAGAAGCTAAGAGCTTCCAGAGAGACTAACTGCTATTCTCTAGCCACGGGGAAGCGGTACAGCCAGAAGCCTCCCCTGTTTCATCTCCAGGTTCCCTCTCAGGCCCCTCATAGTTGTGATGTGTCTCAGGGGTAGCAAAAAGAGATTTCTTTAAAAGAACACATACAAAGAGGGGCCATAGATGCTGAGGAAGGGCGCCTTGCCTACTGATATCGTAGCGTAAGTGGCAAAGAGGTACCTGCCTGCTGTCCCAGTATGTCGAACGTGTCCACATCAGGGGTTGCCTACTGTGAAGTTATTCCCTGGGTGCCCTCGATTTTGTGGCCAAGGACAGAAGGGGCCGTTGTGTGTCCATGGGTAAAATGGAGGGCTCTGCGGAACCGGCCGGTTAGGCTGGACCTCTCCTATTGGCTGAGAGTTTGTGACCCGTCCCCGTCAGAAGTTCCGGCCAGCCTTGCGGTGGCTGTCTCCATGGTGATTGGGAAGGAAGCCTTAGGCCCCGCACTCAGCCTTCACCTGGCCCACCTGGCCTCTTTACCGTCATCTAGACCGCTGTGTAGATGAAAGAAAGGATGTCGGCCAGTGACCACGTGTCCTCATTTCCTTTGAAGGATTAAGCTCCTTGCCTGGGCAGAAGACAGCCAAGGTCAGCCTGAGCCTAGACACCTAGTGACCTGTGACACTGCAGACAGTGATAGATGTTGATGTCCACGCTCAGGTAGCCGCAGGTGGCGGATCGAGAGTGGTCGGAGGTGAAGTGTAACTAGAGGTCACACACTCACAAGGGCACGGGCCAAAGGTCGGGAAAAATAGCTGAGGTCGTGGAGCTCTAGCGGAGCCAGTCTAGGGCCGAGGCCTCCCTCCTGTACGTGGCAAAGAGGTGATCCGTATGCCGCCATGCGCAGCCTCTGGACTGCTGGGGCCCTGGATGCCCGGATTTCGGCCTTGTCTTCGGAGAAGTGAGGCACATGCAGTGTGCCACCGGAGGCTGTGGCCCAGCAGAGGGCAAAATCTTGAAAATGCGGGCTTCAGTTGACTTTGCCTGAGCTCTCCTTTGGCTGAGTGCCATCCTGTGTTTCCTAGCAGGAGAAGGCATTCGTGGAGAGAGGCGGATTCCCTGTGTGCAGGCAAAGTGTGTGCTGAGATGATGAGTCGCTGGAGACCGGGGTGGACTCTTCAGACCCAGGATAGGCCTCTGGCAGGTATGTGTCAATGTTTTCTGCCCTTCGCACTCAGCCAGGTATTTGCATACAATGTTACCAGCGGAATTAGTAGTCTCCGGAGAGGCTGCCACATGTCAGCAAGCTTCACCTGGCCAGGGTCCGCCGGTGATGTAGCTACCCCATCAGTCACTACTCTCTAGACCTTCCAGATAAACTACCAGATCTTGTCTGCCCATGGGCAAGCAGTAGAGCCAGAGGCCTTCCCCCTTTGCTCTTTGGTCTCTAGGCACTCTATCAGGCACTCCAAGCTGTGAAGTGACTCAGGGGGAGAAGGAAGAGATTTCAGAGAATGAACACATCCAGAGAGAGACAGAGGGAGAGAGGCAAGAGATGCTGAGTGGGGATGCCTTGCGTAGCGATATCCTCAGGAAAGTGGGAAAGAGGTACCTGGCCTGCTCTGCCAATGCCCTGAACCAGTCCGCACCAGGGGCTCCCCTGTGCCTGCGTAGGCTTTCCCAGGGTGTGCTCAAATCCTGTGGCCACTAGGTGTCATAGGTCATAATGGAGGGCCCTGTGTCATCTGCCTGGCGGGCCAGATCTCTGCCATTGGCTCAGTCTTGTCACCAGGCCCATCATAAGCTCCGCCTACTCTTCCGGTGGTGGGACTGTCTCCATGGTGATGGCAAAGGAGCCTTAGTCCCGCCCACCTGGCCTTGACTTCACCTAGCTGGCCTGCTGACCCTCACTCAGACCTCTGTGTTGATAACAATTAATGTCGGCCAGTGCCCAGGTGTCAGCATCTGGGATAAAGGATTCCGGACCTTGCCTGGGGCAGAAGGCAGCCTAGGTCAGCTGGTACCTGGAAGTCTAGTGACTCGTGACACTGCTGCCAGTGACAGACAAATGGTGACTCCCACACTCACATATCCCCTGGTGGCAGAATGATAGTGATGGGTGGAGAAACATCGCTCCGGAGCACTCGCGCAATGGGGCACCGGCCAAAGGCCAGGGCCAGTAGTGGACGTCGCGGAGCTGAATGGCGAGCCAGTGAAGGGCCCAAGGATTCCTCTTGGATGTGGGAAACATGTCATCCGGGTGCCCACGTCCATAAACCACTGGATTGCTGGGGCCCGGGATGCCAGGATTTCGGCCTTGCCTTCGCAGCCCGGCCACATAGGCAGCCTTCCGCCGGAGGCGGGGATATGTAGACAGCAAAAATGTGGAAAATGGCAGTGTCTCCTCGATTTCTCTGGCATCGGCCTTTTTGAGCGGCATGCTTTTTTCCTAGTAGGATGAGGCACCGACGGAGAAAGGCAGGATTATGTGTGCAGGAAAGGTATGTGCTGAGAAGGTGACAAGGTTGAGACCAGGTTGGGATCTTTAGTCCCAGGAAAGGCCCCTGGCAGGTGTGGGTCAATGTTCTGTGCCCATCCCACTTGGCGTGGGGAGGTTTACACCATACAAAGCAGCAGCGGAATTATTCTTCCCCCAGAGGTTGCGTGTGCCCACAAGCTCCACCTGGCCAGGGTCCGCCCCTACCGTATTGCCCATGTCGATCAACAGAAGCTAAGAGCTTCCAGAGAGACTAACTGCTATTCTCTAGCCACGGGGAAGCGGTACAGCCAGAAGCCTCCCCTGTTTCATCTCCAGGTTCCCTCTCAGGCCCCTCATAGTTGTGATGTGTCTCAGGGGTAGCAAAAAGAGATTTCTTTAAAAGAACACATACAAAGAGGGGCCATAGATGCTGAGGAAGGGCGCCTTGCCTACTGATATCGTAGCGTAAGTGGCAAAGAGGTACCTGCCTGCTGTCCCAGTATGTCGAACGTGTCCACATCAGGGGTTGCCTACTGTGAAGTTATTCCCTGGGTGCCCTCGATTTTGTGGCCAAGGACAGAAGGGGCCGTTGTGTGTCCATGGGTAAAATGGAGGGCTCTGCGGAACCGGCCGGTTAGGCTGGACCTCTCCTATTGGCTGAGAGTTTGTGACCCGTCCCCGTCAGAAGTTCCGGCCAGCCTTGCGGTGGCTGTCTCCATGGTGATTGGGAAGGAAGCCTTAGGCCCCGCACTCAGCCTTCACCTGGCCCACCTGGCCTCTTTACCCTCATCTAGACCGCTGTGTAGATGAAAGAAAGGATGTCGGCCAGTGACCACGTGTCCTCATTTCCTTTGAAGGATTAAGCTCCTTGCCTGGGCAGAAGACAGCCAAGGTCAGCCTGAGCCTAGACACCTAGTGACCTGTGACACTGCAGACAGTGATAGATGTTGATGTCCACGCTCAGGTAGCCGCAGGTGGCGGATCGAGAGTGGTCGGAGGTGAAGTGTAACTAGAGGTCACACACTCACAAGGGCACGGGCCAAAGGTCGGGAAAAATAGCTGAGGTCGTGGAGCTCTAGCGGAGCCAGTCTAGGGCCGAGGCCTCCCTCCTGTACGTGGCAAAGAGGTGATCCGTATGCCGCCATGCGCAGCCTCTGGACTGCTGGGGCCCTGGATGCCCGGATTTCGGCCTTGTCTTCGGAGAAGTGACGCACATGCAGTGTGCCACCGGAGGCTGTGGCCCAGCAGAGGGCAAAATCTTGAAAATGCGGGCTTCAGTTGACTTTGCCTGAGCTCTCCTTTGGCTGAGTGCCATCCTGTGTTTCCTAGCAGGAGAAGGCATTCGTGGAGAGAGGCGGATTCCCTGTGTGCAGGCAAAGTGTGTGCTGAGATGATGAGTCGCTGGAGACCGGGGTGGACTCTTCAGACCCAGGATAGGCCTCTGGCAGGTATGTGTCAATGTTTTCTGCCCTTCGCACTCAGCCAGGTATTTGCATACAATGTTACCAGCGGAATTAGTAGTCTCCGGAGAGGCTGCCACATGTCAGCAAGCTTCACCTGGCCAGGGTCCGCCGGTGATGTAGCTACCCCATCAGTCACTACTCTCTAGACCTTCCAGATAAACTACCAGATCTTGTCTGCCCACGGGCAAGCAGTAGAGCCAGAGGCCTTCCCCCTTTGCTCTTTGGTCTCTAGGCACTCTATCAGGCACTCCAAGCTGTGAAGTGACTCAGGGGGAGAAGGAAGAGATTTCAGAGAATGAACACATCCAGAGAGAGACAGAGAGAGAGAGGCAAGAGATGCTGAGTGGGGATGCCTTGCGTAGCGATATCCTCAGGAAAGTGGGAAAGAGGTACCTGGCCTGCTCTGCCAATGCCCTGAACCAGTCCGCACCAGGGGCTCCCCTGTGCCTGCGTAGGCTTTCCCAGGGTGTGCTCAAATCCTGTGGCCACTAGGTGTCATAGGTCATAATGGAGGGCCCTGTGTCATCTGCCTGGCGGGCCAGATCTCTGCCATTGGCTCAGTCTTGTCACCAGGCCCATCATAAGCTCCGCCTACTCTTCCGGTGGTGGGACTGTCTCCATGGTGATGGCAAAGGAGCCTTAGTCCCGCCCACCTGGCCTTGACTTCACCTAGCTGGCCTGCTGACCCTCACTCAGACCTCTGTGTTGATAACAATTAATGTCGGCCAGTGCCCAGGTGTCAGCATCTGGGATAAAGGATTCCGGACCTTGCCTGGGGCAGAAGGCAGCCTAGGTCAGCTGGTACCTGGAAGTCTAGTGACTCGTGACACTGCTGCCAGTGACAGACAAATGGTGACTCCCACACTCACATATCCCCTGGTGGCAGAATGATAGTGATGGGTGGAGAAACATCGCTCCGGAGCACTCGCGCAATGGGGCACCGGCCAAAGGCCAGGGCCAGTAGTGGACGTCGCGGAGCTGAATGGCGAGCCAGTGAAGGGCCCAAGGATTCCTCTTGGATGTGGGAAACATGTCATCCGGGTGCCCACGTCCATAAACCACTGGATTGCTGGGGCCCGGGATGCCAGGATTTCGGCCTTGCCTTCGCAGCCCGGCCACATAGGCAGCCTTCCGCCGGAGGCGGGGATATGTAGACAGCAAAAATGTGGAAAATGGCAGTGTCTCCTCGATTTCTCTGGCATCGGCCTTTTTGAGCGGCATGCTTTTTTCCTAGTAGGATGAGGCACCGACGGAGAAAGGCAGGATTATGTGTGCAGGAAAGGTATGTGCTGAGAAGGTGACAAGGTTGAGACCAGGTTGGGATCTTTAGTCCCAGGAAAGGCCCCTGGCAGGTGTGGGTCAATGTTCTGTGCCCATCCCACTTGGCGTGGGGAGGTTTACACCATACAAAGCAGCAGCGGAATTATTCTTCCCCCAGAGGTTGCGTGTGCCCACAAGCTCCACCTGGCCAGGGTCCGCCCCTACCGTATTGCCCATGTCGATCAACAGAAGCTAAGAGCTTCCAGAGAGACTAACTGCTATTCTCTAGCCACGGGGAAGCGGTACAGCCAGAAGCCTCCCCTGTTTCATCTCCAGGTTCCCTCTCAGGCCCCTCATAGTTGTGATGTGTCTCAGGGGTAGCAAAAAGAGATTTCTTTAAAAGAACACATACAAAGAGGGGCCATAGATGCTGAGGAAGGGCACCTTGCTACTGATATCGTAGCGTAAGTGGCAAAGAGGTACCTGCCTGCTGTCCCAGTATGTCGAACGTGTCCACATCAGGGGTTGCCTACTGTGAAATTATTCCCTGGGTGCCCTCGATTTTGTGGCCAAGGACAGAAGGGGCCGTTGTGTGTCCATGGGTAAAATGGAGGGCTCTGCGGAACCGGCCGGTTAGGCTGGACCTCTCCTATTGGCTGAGAGTTTGTGACCCGTCCCCGTCAGAAGTTCCGGCCAGCCTTGCGGTGGCTGTCTCCATGGTGATTGGGAAGGAAGCCTTAGGCCCCGCACTCAGCCTTCACCTGGCCCACCTGGCCTCTTTACCCTCATCTAGACCGCTGTGTAGATGAAAGAAAGGATGTCGGCCAGTGACCACGTGTCCTCATTTCCTTTGAAGGATTAAGCTCCTTGCCTGGGCAGAAGACAGCCAAGGTCAGCCTGAGCCTAGACACCTAGTGACCTGTGACACTGCAGACAGTGATAGATGTTGATGTCCACGCTCAGGTAGCCGCAGGTGGCGGATCGAGAGTGGTCGGAGGTGAAGTGTAACTAGAGGTCACACACTCACAAGGGCACGGGCCAAAGGTCGGGAAAAATAGCTGAGGTCGTGGAGCTCTAGCGGAGCCAGTCTAGGGCCGAGGCCTCCCTCCTGTACGTGGCAAAGAGGTGATCCGTATGCCGCCATGCGCAGCCTCTGGACTGCTGGGGCCCTGGATGCCCGGATTTCGGCCTTGTCTTCAGAGAAGTGACGCACATGCAGTGTGCCACCGGAGGCTGTGGCCCAGCAGAGGGCAAAATCTTGAAAATGCGGGCTTCAGTTGACTTTGCCTGAGCTCTCCTTTGGCTGAGTGCCATCCTGTGTTTCCTAGCAGGAGAAGGCATTCGTGGAGAGAGGAGGATTCCCTGTGTGCAGGCAAAGTGTGTGCTGAGATGATGAGTCGCTGGAGACCGGGGTGGACTCTTCAGACCCAGGATAGGCCTCTGGCAGGTATGTGTCAATGTTTTCTGCCCTTCGCACTCAGCCAGGTATTTGCATACAATGTTACCAGCGGAATTAGTAGTCTCCGGAGAGGCTGCCACATGTCAGCAAGCTTCACCTGGCCAGGGTCCGCCGGTGATGTAGCTACCCCATCAGTCACTACTCTCTAGACCTTCCAGATAAACTACCAGATCTTGTCTGCCCATGGGCAAGCAGTAGAGCCAGAGGCCTTCCCCCTTTGCTCTTTGGTCTCTAGGCACTCTATCAGGCACTCCAAGCTGTGAAGTGACTCAGGGGGAGAAGGAAGAGATTTCAGAGAATGAACACATCCAGAGAGAGACAGAGAGAGAGAGGCAAGAGATGCTGAGTGGGGATGCCTTGCGTAGCGATATCCTCAGGAAAGTGGGAAAGAGGTACCTGGCCTGCTCTGCCAATGCCCTGAACCAGTCCGCACCAGGGGCTCCCCTGAGCCTGCGTAGGCTTTCCCAGGGTGTGCTCAAATCCTGTGGCCACTAGGTGTCATAGGTCATAATGGAGGGCCCTGTGTCATCTGCCTGGCGGGCCAGATCTCTGCCATTGGCTCAGTCTTGTCACCAGGCCCATCATAAGCTCCGCCTACTCTTCCGGTGGTGGGACTGTCTCCATGGTGATGGCAAAGGAGCCTTAGTCCCGCCCACCTGGCCTTGACTTCACCTAGCTGGCCTGCTGACCCTCACTCAGACCTCTGTGTTGATAACAATTAATGTCGGCCAGTGCCCAGGTGTCAGCATCTGGGATAAAGGATTCCGGACCTTGCCTGGGGCAGAAGGCAGCCTAGGTCAGCTGGTACCTGGAAGTCTAGTGACTCGTGACACTGCTGCCAGTGACAGACAAATGGTGACTCCCACACTCACATATCCCCTGGTGGCAGAATGATAGTGATGGGTGGAGAAACATCGCTCCGGAGCACTCGCGCAATGGGGCACCGGCCAAAGGCCAGGGCCAGCAGTGGACGTCGCGGAGCTGAATGGCGAGCCAGTGAAGGGCCCAAGGATTCCTCTTGGATGTGGGAAACATGTCATCCGGGTGCCCACGTCCATAAACCACTGGATTGCTGGGGCCCGGGATGCCAGGATTTCGGCCTTGCCTTCGCAGCCCGGCCACATAGGCAGCCTTCCGCCGGAGGCGGGGATATGTAGACAGCAAAAATGTGGAAAATGGCAGTGTCTCCTCGATTTCTCTGGCATCGGCCTTTTTGAGCGGCATGCTTTTTTCCTAGTAGGATGAGGCACCGACGGAGAAAGGCAGGATTATGTGTGCAGGAAAGGTATGTGCTGAGAAGGTGACAAGGTTGAGACCAGGTTGGGATCTTTAGTCCCAGGAAAGGCCCCTGGCAGGTGTGGGTCAATGTTCTGTGCCCATCCCACTTGGCGTGGGGAGGTTTACACCATACAAAGCAGCAGCGGAATTATTCTTCCCCCAGAGGTTGCGTGTGCCCACAAGCTCCACCTGGCCAGGGTCCGCCCCTACCGTATTGCCCATGTCGATCAACAGAAGCTAAGAGCTTCCAGAGAGACTAACTGCTATTCTCTAGCCACGGGGAAGCGGTACAGCCAGAAGCCTCCCCTGTTTCATCTCCAGGTTCCCTCTCAGGCCCCTCATAGTTGTGATGTGTCTCAGGGGTAGCAAAAAGAGATTTCTTTAAAAGAACACATACAAAGAGGGGCCATAGATGCTGAGGAAGGGCGCCTTGCCTACTGATATCGTAGCGTAAGTGGCAAAGAGGTACCTGCCTGCTGTCCCAGTATGTCGAACGTGTCCACATCAGGGGTTGCCTACTGTGAAATTATTCCCTGGGTGCCCTCGATTTTGTGGCCAAGGACAGAAGGGGCCGTTGTGTGTCCATGGGTAAAATGGAGGGCTCTGCGGAACCGGCCGGTTAGGCTGGACCTCTCCTATTGGCTGAGAGTTTGTGACCCGTCCCCGTCAGAAGTTCCGGCCAGCCTTGCGGTGGCTGTCTCCATGGTGATTGGGAAGGAAGCCTTAGGCCCCGCACTCAGCCTTCACCTGGCCCACCTGGCCTCTTTACCGTCATCTAGACCGCTGTGTAGATGAAAGAAAGGATGTCGGCCAGTGACCACGTGTCCTCATTTCCTTTGAAGGATTAAGCTCCTTGCCTGGGCAGAAGACAGCCAAGGTCAGCCTGAGCCTAGACACCTAGTGACCTGTGACACTGCAGACAGTGATAGATGTTGATGTCCACGCTCAGGTAGCCGCAGGTGGCGGATCGAGAGTGGTCGGAGGTGAAGTGTAACTAGAGGTCACACACTCACAAGGGCACGGGCCAAAGGTCGGGAAAAATAGCTGAGGTCGTGGAGCTCTAGCGGAGCCAGTCTAGGGCCGAGGCCTCCCTCCTGTACGTGGCAAAGAGGTGATCCGTATGCCGCCATGCGCAGCCTCTGGACTGCTGGGGCCCTGGATGCCCGGATTTCGGCCTTGTCTTCGGAGAAGTGACGCACATGCAGTGTGCCACCGGAGGCTGTGGCCCAGCAGAGGGCAAAATCTTGAAAATGCGGGCTTCAGTTGACTTTGCCTGAGCTCTCCTTTGGCTGAGTGCCATCCTGTGTTTCCTAGCAGGAGAAGGCATTCGTGGAGAGAGGCGGATTCCCTGTGTGCAGGCAAAGTGTGTGCTGAGATGATGAGTCGCTGGAGACCGGGGTGGACTCTTCAGACCCAGGATAGGCCTCTGGCAGGTATGTGTCAATGTTTTCTGCCCTTCGCACTCAGCCAGGTATTTGCATACAATGTTACCAGCGGAATTAGTAGTCTCCGGAGAGGCTGCCACATGTCAGCAAGCTTCACCTGGCCAGGGTCCGCCGGTGATGTAGCTACCCCATCAGTCACTACTCTCTAGACCTTCCAAATAAACTACCAGATCTTGTCTGCCCACGGGCAAGCAGTAGAGCCAGAGGCCTTCCCCCTTTGCTCTTTGATCTCTAGGCACTCTATCAGGCACTCCAAGCTGTGAAGTGACTCAGGGGGAGAAGGAAGAGATTTCAGAGAATGAACACATCCAGAGAGAGACAGAGAGAGAGAGGCAAGAGATGCTGAGTGGGGATGCCTTGCGTAGCGATATCCTCAGGAAAGTGGGAAAGAGGTACCTGGCCTGCTCTGCCAATGCCCTGAACCAGTCCGCACCAGGGGCTCCCCTGAGCCTGCGTAGGCTTTCCCAGGGTGTGCTCAAATCCTGTGGCCACTAGGTGTCATAGGTCATAATGGAGGGCCCTGTGTCATCTGCCTGGCGGGCCAGATCTCTGCCATTGGCTCAGTCTTGTCACCAGGCCCATCATAAGCTCCGCCTACTCTTCCGGTGGTGGGACTGTCTCCATGGTGATGGCAAAGGAGCCTTAGTCCCGCCCACCTGGCCTTGACTTCACCTAGCTGGCCTGCTGACCCTCACTCAGACCTCTGTGTTGATAACAATTAATGTCGGCCAGTGCCCAGGTGTCAGCATCTGGGATAAAGGATTCCGGACCTTGCCTGGGGCAGAAGGCAGCCTAGGTCAGCTGGTACCTGGAAGCCTAGTGACTCGTGACACTGCTGCCAGTGACAGACAAATGGTGACTCCCACACTCACATATCCCCTGGTGGCAGAATGATAGTGATGGGTGGAGAAACATTGCTCCGGAGCACTCGCGCAATGGGGCACCGGCCAAAGGCCAGGGCCAGTAGTGGACGTCGCGGAGCTGAATGGCGAGCCAGTGAAGGGCCCAAGGATTCCTCTTGGATGTGGGAAACATGTCATCCGGGTGCCCACGTCCATAAACCACTGGATTGCTGGGGCCCGGGATGCCAGGATTTCGGCCTTGCCTTCGCAGCCCGGCCACATAGGCAGCCTTCCGCCGGAGGCGGGGATATGTAGACAGCAAAAATGTGGAAAATGGCAGTGTCTCCTCGATTTCTCTGGCATCGGCCTTTTTGAGCGGCATGCTTTTTTCCTAGTAGGATGAGGCACCGACGGAGAAAGGCAGGATTATGTGTGCAGGAAAGGTATGTGCTGAGAAGGTGACAAGGTTGAGACCAGGTTGGGATCTTTAGTCCCAGGAAAGGCCCCTGGCAGGTGTGGGTCAATGTTCTGTGCCCATCCCACTTGGCGTGGGGAGGTTTACACCATACAAAGCAGCAGCGGAATTATTCTTCCCCCAGAGGTTGCGTGTGCCCACAAGCTCCACCTGGCCAGGGTCCGCCCCTACCGTATTGCCCATGTCGATCAACAGAAGCTAAGAGCTTCCAGAGAGACTAACTGCTATTCTCTAGCCACGGGGAAGCGGTACAGCCAGAAGCCTCCCCTGTTTCATCTCCAGGTTCCCTCTCAGGCCCCTCATAGTTGTGATGTGTCTCAGGGGTAGCAAAAAGAGATTTCTTTAAAAGAACACATACAAAGAGGGGCCATAGATGCTGAGGAAGGGCGCCTTGCCTACTGATATCGTAGCGTAAGTGGCAAAGAGGTACCTGCCTGCTGTCCCAGTATGTCGAACGTGTCCACATCAGGGGTTGCCTACTGTGAAATTATTCCCTGGGTGCCCTCGATTTTGTGGCCAAGGACAGAAGGGGCCGTTGTGTGTCCATGGGTAAAATGGAGGGCTCTGCGGAACCGGCCGGTTAGGCTGGACCTCTCCTATTGGCTGAGAGTTTGTGACCCGTCCCCGTCAGAAGTTCCGGCCAGCCTTGCGGTGGCTGTCTCCATGGTGATTGGGAAGGAAGCCTTAGGCCCCGCACTCAGCCTTCACCTGGCCCACCTGGCCTCTTTACCCTCATCTAGACCGCTGTGTAGATGAAAGAAAGGATGTCGGCCAGTGACCACGTGTCCTCATTTCCTTTGAAGGATTAAGCTCCTTGCCTGGGCAGAAGACAGCCAAGGTCAGCCTGAGCCTAGACACCTAGTGACCTGTGACACTGCAGACAGTGATAGATGTTGATGTCCACGCTCAGGTAGCCGCAGGTGGCGGATCGAGAGTGGTCGGAGGTGAAGTGTAACTAGAGGTCACACACTCACAAGGGCACGGGCCAAAGGTCGGGAAAAATAGCTGAGGTCGTGGAGCTCTAGCGGAGCCAGTCTAGGGCCGAGGCCTCCCTCCTGTACGTGGCAAAGAGGTGATCCGTATGCCGCCATGCGCAGCCTCTGGACTGCTGGGGCCCTGGATGCCCGGATTTCGGCCTTGTCTTCGGAGAAGTGACGCACATGCAGTGTGCCACCGGAGGCTGTGGCCCAGCAGAGGGCAAAATCTTGAAAATGCGGGCTTCAGTTGACTTTGCCTGAGCTCTCCTTTGGCTGAGTGCCATCCTGTGTTTCCTAGCAGGAGAAGGCATTCGTGGAGAGAGGCGGATTCCCTGTGTGCAGGCAAAGTGTGTGCTGAGATGATGAGTCGCTGGAGACCGGGGTGGACTCTTCAGACCCAGGATAGGCCTCTGGCAGGTATGTGTCAATGTTTTCTGCCCTTCGCACTCAGCCAGGTATTTGCATACAATGTTACCAGCGGAATTAGTAGTCTCCGGAGAGGCTGCCACATGTCAGCAAGCTTCACCTGGCCAGGGTCCGCCGGTGATGTAGCTACCCCATCAGTCACTACTCTCTAGACCTTCCAGATAAACTACCAGATCTTGTCTGCCCACGGGCAAGCAGTAGAGCCAGAGGCCTTCCCCCTTTGCTCTTTGATCTCTAGGCACTCTATCAGGCACTCCAAGCTGTGAAGTGACTCAGGGGGAGAAGGAAGAGATTTCAGAGAATGAACACATCCAGAGAGAGACAGAGAGAGAGAGGCAAGAGATGCTGAGTGGGGATGCCTTGCGTAGCGATATCCTCAGGAAAGTGGGAAAGAGGTACCTGGCCTGCTCTGCCAATGCCCTGAACCAGTCCGCACCAGGGGCTCCCCTGTGCCTGCGTAGGCTTTCCCAGGGTGTGCTCAAATCCTGTGGCCACTAGGTGTCATAGGTCATAATGGAGGGCCCTGTGTCATCTGCCTGGCGGGCCAGATCTCTGCCATTGGCTCAGTCTTGTCACCAGGCCCATCATAAGCTCCGCCTACTCTTCCGGTGGTGGGACTGTCTCCATGGTGATGGCAAAGGAGCCTTAGTCCCGCCCACCTGGCCTTGACTTCACCTAGCTGGCCTGCTGACCCTCACTCAGACCTCTGTGTTGATAACAATTAATGTCGGCCAGTGCCCAGGTGTCAGCATCTGGGATAAAGGATTCCGGACCTTGCCTGGGGCAGAAGGCAGCCTAGGTCAGCTGGTACCTGGAAGCCTAGTGACTCGTGACACTGCTGCCAGTGACAGACAAATGGTGACTCCCACACTCACATATCCCCTGGTGGCAGAATGATAGTGATGGGTGGAGAAACATCGCTCCGGAGCACTCGCGCAATGGGGCACCGGCCAAAGGCCAGGGCCAGTAGTGGACGTCGCGGAGCTGAATGGCGAGCCAGTGAAGGGCCCAAGGATTCCTCTTGGATGTGGGAAACATGTCATCCGGGTGCCCACGTCCATAAACCACTGGATTGCTGGGGCCCGGGATGCCAGGATTTCGGCCTTGCCTTCGCAGCCCGGCCACATAGGCAGCCTTCCGCCGGAGGCGGGGATATGTAGACAGCAAAAATGTGGAAAATGGCAGTGTCTCCTCGATTTCTCTGGCATCGGCCTTTTTGAGCGGCATGCTTTTTTCCTAGTAGGATGAGGCACCGACGGAGAAAGGCAGGATTATGTGTGCAGGAAAGGTATGTGCTGAGAAGGTGACAAGGTTGAGACCAGGTTGGGATCTTTAGTCCCAGGAAAGGCCCCTGGCAGGTGTGGGTCAATGTTCTGTGCCCATCCCACTTGGCGTGGGGAGGTTTACACCATACAAAGCAGCAGCGGAATTATTCTTCCCCCAGAGGTTGCGTGTGCCCACAAGCTCCACCTGGCCAGGGTCCGCCCCTACCGTATTGCCCATGTCGATCAACAGAAGCTAAGAGCTTCCAGAGAGACTAACTGCTATTCTCTAGCCACGGGGAAGCGGTACAGCCAGAAGCCTCCCCTGTTTCATCTCCAGGTTCCCTCTCAGGCCCCTCATAGTTGTGATGTGTCTCAGGGGTAGCAAAAAGAGATTTCTTTAAAAGAACACATACAAAGAGGGGCCATAGATGCTGAGGAAGGGCGCCTTGCCTACTGATATCGTAGCGTAAGTGGCAAAGAGGTACCTGCCTGCTGTCCCAGTATGTCGAACGTGTCCACATCAGGGGTTGCCTACTGTGAAATTATTCCCTGGGTGCCCTCGATTTTGTGGCCAAGGACAGAAGGGGCCGTTGTGTGTCCATGGGTAAAATGGAGGGCTCTGCGGAACCGGCCGGTTAGGCTGGACCTCTCCTATTGGCTGAGAGTTTGTGACCCGTCCCCGTCAGAAGTTCCGGCCAGCCTTGCGGTGGCTGTCTCCATGGTGATTGGGAAGGAAGCCTTAGGCCCCGCACTCAGCCTTCACCTGGCCCACCTGGCCTCTTTACCCTCATCTAGACCGCTGTGTAGATGAAAGAAAGGATGTCGGCCAGTGACCACGTGTCCTCATTTCCTTTGAAGGATTAAGCTCCTTGCCTGGGCAGAAGACAGCCAAGGTCAGCCTGAGCCTAGACACCTAGTGACCTGTGACACTGCAGACAGTGATAGATGTTGATGTCCACGCTCAGGTAGCCGCAGGTGGCGGATCGAGAGTGGTCGGAGGTGAAGTGTAACTAGAGGTCACACACTCACAAGGGCACGGGCCAAAGGTCGGGAAAAATAGCTGAGGTCGTGGAGCTCTAGCGGAGCCAGTCTAGGGCCGAGGCCTCCCTCCTGTACGTGGCAAAGAGGTGATCCGTATGCCGCCATGCGCAGCCTCTGGACTGCTGGGGCCCTGGATGCCCGGGTTTCGGCGTTGTCTTCAGAGAAGTGACGCACATGCAGTGTGCCACCGGAGGCTGTGGCCCAGCAGAGGGCAAAATCTTGAAAATGCGGGCTTCAGTTGACTTTGCCTGAGCTCTCCTTTGGCTGAGTGCCATCCTGTGTTTCCTAGCAGGAGAAGGCATTCGTGGAGAGAGGCGGATTCCCTGTGTCCAGGCAAAGTGTGTGCTGAGATGATGAGTCGCTGGAGACCGGGGTGGACTCTTCAGACCCAGGATAGGCCTCTGGCAGGTATGTGTCAATGTTTTCTGCCCTTCGCACTCAGCCAGGTATTTGCATACAATGTTACCAGCGGAATTAGTAGTCTCCGGAGAGGCTGCCACATGTCAGCAAGCTTCACCTGGCCAGGGTCCGCCGGTGATGTAGCTACCCCATCAGTCACTACTCTCTAGACCTTCCAGATAAACTACCAGATCTTGTCTGCCCATGGGCAAGCAGTAGAGCCAGAGGCCTTCCCCCTTTGCTCTTTGGTCTCTAGGCACTCTATCAGGCACTCCAAGCTGTGAAGTGACTCAGGGGGAGAAGGAAGAGATTTCAGAGAATGAACACATCCAGAGAGAGACAGAGAGAGAGAGGCAAGAGATGCTGAGTGGGGATGCCTTGCGTAGCGATATCCTCAGGAAAGTGGGAAAGAGGTACCTGGCCTGCTCTGCCAATGCCCTGAACCAGTCCGCACCAGGGGCTCCCCTGAGCCTGCGTAGGCTTTCCCAGGGTGTGCTCAAATCCTGTGGCCACTAGGTGTCATAGGTCATAATGGAGGGCCCTGTGTCATCTGCCTGGCGGGCCAGATCTCTGCCATTGGCTCAGTCTTGTCACCAGGCCCATCATAAGCTCCGCCTACTCTTCCGGTGGTGGGACTGTCTCCATGGTGATGGCAAAGGAGCCTTAGTCCCGCCCACCTGGCCTTGACTTCACCTAGCTGGCCTGCTGACCCTCACTCAGACCTCTGTGTTGATAACAATTAATGTCGGCCAGTGCCCAGGTGTCAGCATCTGGGATAAAGGATTCCGGACCTTGCCTGGGGCAGAAGGCAGCCTAGGTCAGCTGGTACCTGGAAGCCTAGTGACTCGTGACACTGCTGCCAGTGACAGACAAATGGTGACTCCCACACTCACATATCCCCTGGTGGCAGAATGATAGTGATGGGTGGAGAAACATCGCTCCGGAGCACTCGCGCAATGGGGCACCGGCCAAAGGCCAGGGCCAGTAGTGGACGTCGCGGAGCTGAATGGCGAGCCAGTGAAGGGCCCAAGGATTCCTCTTGGATGTGGGAAACATGTCATCCGGGTGCCCACGTCCATAAACCACTGGATTGCTGGGGCCCGGGATGCCAGGATTTCGGCCTTGCCTTCGCAGCCCGGCCACATAGGCAGCCTTCCGCCGGAGGCGGGGATATGTAGACAGCAAAAATGTGGAAAATGGCAGTGTCTCCTCGATTTCTCTGGCATCGGCCTTTTTGAGCGGCATGCTTTTTTCCTAGTAGGATGAGGCACCGACGGAGAAAGGCAGGATTATGTGTGCAGGAAAGGTATGTGCTGAGAAGGTGACAAGGTTGAGACCAGGTTGGGATCTTTAGTCCCAGGAAAGGCCCCTGGCAGGTGTGGGTCAATGTTCTGTGCCCATCCCACTTGGCGTGGGGAGGTTTACACCATACAAAGCAGCAGCGGAATTATTCTTCCCCCAGAGGTTGCGTGTGCCCACAAGCTCCACCTGGCCAGGGTCCGCCCCTACCGTATTGCCCATGTCGATCAACAGAAGCTAAGAGCTTCCAGAGAGACTAACTGCTATTCTCTAGCCACGGGGAAGCGGTACAGCCAGAAGCCTCCCCTGTTTCATCTCCAGGTTCCCTCTCAGGCCCCTCATAGTTGTGATGTGTCTCAGGGGTAGCAAAAAGAGATTTCTTTAAAAGAACACATACAAAGAGGGGCCATAGATGCTGAGGAAGGGCGCCTTGCCTACTGATATCGTAGCGTAAGTGGCAAAGAGGTACCTGCCTGCTGTCCCAGTATGTCGAACGTGTCCACATCAGGGGTTGCCTACTGTGAAGTTATTCCCTGGGTGCCCTCGATTTTGTGGCCAAGGACAGAAGGGGCCGTTGTGTGTCCATGGGTAAAATGGAGGGCTCTGCGGAACCGGCCGGTTAGGCTGGACCTCTCCTATTGGCTGAGAGTTTGTGACCCGTCCCCGTCAGAAGTTCCGGCCAGCCTTGCGGTGGCTGTCTCCATGGTGATTGGGAAGGAAGCCTTAGGCCCCGCACTCAGCCTTCACCTGGCCCACCTGGCCTCTTTACCCTCATCTAGACCGCTGTGTAGATGAAAGAAAGGATGTCGGCCAGTGACCACGTGTCCTCATTTCCTTTGAAGGATTAAGCTCCTTGCCTGGGCAGAAGACAGCCAAGGTCAGCCTGAGCCTAGACACCTAGTGACCTGTGACACTGCAGACAGTGATAGATGTTGATGTCCACGCTCAGGTAGCCGCAGGTGGCGGATCGAGAGTGGTCGGAGGTGAAGTGTAACTAGAGGTCACACACTCACAAGGGCACGGGCCAAAGGTCGGGAAAAATAGCTGAGGTCGTGGAGCTCTAGCGGAGCCAGTCTAGGGCCGAGGCCTCCCTCCTGTACGTGGCAAAGAGGTGATCCGTATGCCGCCATGCGCAGCCTCTGGACTGCTGGGGCCCTGGATGCCCGGATTTCGGCCTTGTCTTCGGAGAAGTGACGCACATGCAGTGTGCCACCGGAGGCTGTGGCCCAGCAGAGGGCAAAATCTTGAAAATGCGGGCTTCAGTTGACTTTGCCTGAGCTCTCCTTTGGCTGAGTGCCATCCTGTGTTTCCTAGCAGGAGAAGGCATTCGTGGAGAGAGGCGGATTCCCTGTGTGCAGGCAAAGTGTGTGCTGAGATGATGAGTCGCTGGAGACCGGGGTGGACTCTTCAGACCCAGGATAGGCCTCTGGCAGGTATGTGTCAATGTTTTCTGCCCTTCGCACTCAGCCAGGTATTTGCATACAATGTTACCAGCGGAATTAGTAGTCTCCGGAGAGGCTGCCACATGTCAGCAAGCTTCACCTGGCCAGGGTCCGCCGGTGATGTAGCTACCCCATCAGTCACTACTCTCTAGAGCTTCCAGATAAACTACCAGATCTTGTCTGCCCATGGGCAAGCAGTAGAGCCAGAGGCCTTCCCCCTTTGCTCTTTGGTCTCTAGGCACTCTATCAGGCACTCCAAGCTGTGAAGTGACTCAGGGGGAGAAGGAAGAGATTTCAGAGAATGAACACATCCAGAGAGAGACAGAGAGAGAGAGGCAAGAGATGCTGAGTGGGGATGCCTTGCGTAGCGATATCCTCAGGAAAGTGGGAAAGAGGTACCTGGCCTGCTCTGCCAATGCCCTGAACCAGTCCGCACCAGGGGCTCCCCTGAGCCTGCGTAGGCTTTCCCAGGGTGTGCTCAAATCCTGTGGCCACTAGGTGTCATAGGTCATAATGGAGGGCCCTGTGTCATCTGCCTGGCGGGCCAGATCTCTGCCATTGGCTCAGTCTTGTCACCAGGCCCATCATAAGCTCCGCCTACTCTTCCGGTGGTGGGACTGTCTCCATGGTGATGGCAAAGGAGCCTTAGTCCCGCCCACCTGGCCTTGACTTCACCTAGCTGGCCTGCTGACCCTCACTCAGACCTCTGTGTTGATAACAATTAATGTCGGCCAGTGCCCAGGTGTCAGCATCTGGGATAAAGGATTCCGGACCTTGCCTGGGGCAGAAGGCAGCCTAGGTCAGCTGGTACCTGGAAGTCTAGTGACTCGTGACACTGCTGCCAGTGACAGACAAATGGTGACTCCCACACTCACATATCCCCTGGTGGCAGAATGATAGTGATGGGTGGAGAAACATCGCTCCGGAGCACTCGCGCAATGGGGCACCGGCCAAAGGCCAGGGCCAGTAGTGGACGTCGCGGAGCTGAATGGCGAGCCAGTGAAGGGCCCAAGGATTCCTCTTGGATGTGGGAAACATGTCATCCGGGTGCCCACGTCCATAAACCACTGGATTGCTGGGGCCCGGGATGCCAGGATTTCGGCCTTGCCTTCGCAGCCCGGCCACATAGGCAGCCTTCCGCCGGAGGCGGGGATATGTAGACAGCAAAAATGTGGAAAATGGCAGTGTCTCCTCGATTTCTCTGGCATCGGCCTTTTTGAGCGGCATGCTTTTTTCCTAGTAGGATGAGGCACCGACGGAGAAAGGCAGGATTATGTGTGCAGGAAAGGTATGTGCTGAGAAGGTGACAAGGTTGAGACCAGGTTGGGATCTTTAGTCCCAGGAAAGGCCCCTGGCAGGTGTGGGTCAATGTTCTGTGCCCATCCCACTTGGCGTGGGGAGGTTTACACCATACAAAGCAGCAGCGGAATTATTCTTCCCCCAGAGGTTGCGTGTGCCCACAAGCTCCACCTGGCCAGGGTCCGCCCCTACCGTATTGCCCATGTCGATCAACAGAAGCTAAGAGCTTCCAGAGAGACTAACTGCTATTCTCTAGCCACGGGGAAGCGGTACAGCCAGAAGCCTCCCCTGTTTCATCTCCAGGTTCCCTCTCAGGCCCCTCATAGTTGTGATGTGTCTCAGGGGTAGCAAAAAGAGATTTCTTTAAAAGAACACATACAAAGAGGGGCCATAGATGCTGAGGAAGGGCGCCTTGCCTACTGATATCGTAGCGTAAGTGGCAAAGAGGTACCTGCCTGCTGTCCCAGTATGTCGAACGTGTCCACATCAGGGGTTGCCTACTGTGAAGTTATTCCCTGGGTGCCCTCGATTTTGTGGCCAAGGACAGAAGGGGCCGTTGTGTGTCCATGGGTAAAATGGAGGGCTCTGCGGAACCGGCCGGTTAGGCTGGACCTCTCCTATTGGCTGAGAGTTTGTGACCCGTCCCCGTCAGAAGTTCCGGCCAGCCTTGCGGTGGCTGTCTCCATGGTGATTGGGAAGGAAGCCTTAGGCCCCGCACTCAGCCTTCACCTGGCCCACCTGGCCTCTTTACCCTCATCTAGACCGCTGTGTAGATGAAAGAAAGGATGTCGGCCAGTGACCACGTGTCCTCATTTCCTTTGAAGGATTAAGCTCCTTGCCTGGGCAGAAGACAGCCAAGGTCAGCCTGAGCCTAGACACCTAGTGACCTGTGACACTGCAGACAGTGATAGATGTTGATGTCCACGCTCAGGTAGCCGCAGGTGGCGGATCGAGAGTGGTCGGAGGTGAAGTGTAACTAGAGGTCACACACTCACAAGGGCACGGGCCAAAGGTCGGGAAAAATAGCTGAGGTCGTGGAGCTCTAGCGGAGCCAGTCTAGGGCCGAGGCCTCCCTCCTGTACGTGGCAAAGAGGTGATCCGTATGCCGCCATGCGCAGCCTCTGGACTGCTGGGGCCCTGGATGCCCGGATTTCGGCCTTGTCTTCGGAGAAGTGACGCACATGCAGTGTGCCACCGGAGGCTGTGGCCCAGCAGAGGGCAAAATCTTGAAAATGCGGGCTTCAGTTGACTTTGCCTGAGCTCTCCTTTGGCTGAGTGCCATCCTGTGTTTCCTAGCAGGAGAAGGCATTCGTGGAGAGAGGCGGATTCCCTGTGTGCAGGCAAAGTGTGTGCTGAGATGATGAGTCGCTGGAGACCGGGGTGGACTCTTCAGACCCAGGATAGGCCTCTGGCAGGTATGTGTCAATGTTTTCTGCCCTTCGCACTCAGCCAGGTATTTGCATACAATGTTACCAGCGGAATTAGTAGTCTCCGGAGAGGCTGCCACATGTCAGCAAGCTTCACCTGGCCAGGGTCCGCCGGTGATGTAGCTACCCCATCAGTCACTACTCTCTAGAGCTTCCAGATAAACTACCAGATCTTGTCTGCCCATGGGCAAGCAGTAGAGCCAGAGGCCTTCCCCCTTTGCTCTTTGGTCTCTAGGCACTCTATCAGGCACTCCAAGCTGTGAAGTGACTCAGGGGGAGAAGGAAGAGATTTCAGAGAATGAACACATCCAGAGAGAGACAGAGAGAGAGAGGCAAGAGATGCTGAGTGGGGATGCCTTGCGTAGCGATATCCTCAGGAAAGTGGGAAAGAGGTACCTGGCCTGCTCTGCCAATGCCCTGAACCAGTCCGCACCAGGGGCTCCCCTGTGCCTGCGTAGGCTTTCCCAGGGTGTGCTCAAATCCTGTGGCCACTAGGTGTCATAGGTCATAATGGAGGGCCCTGTGTCATCTGCCTGGCGGGCCAGATCTCTGCCATTGGCTCAGTCTTGTCACCAGGCCCATCATAAGCTCCGCCTACTCTTCCGGTGGTGGGACTGTCTCCATGGTGATGGCAAAGGAGCCTTAGTCCCGCCCACCTGGCCTTGACTTCACCTAGCTGGCCTGCTGACCCTCACTCAGACCTCTGTGTTGATAACAATTAATGTCGGCCAGTGCCCAGGTGTCAGCATCTGGGATAAAGGATTCCGGACCTTGCCTGGGGCAGAAGGCAGCCTAGGTCAGCTGGTACCTGGAAGTCTAGTGACTCGTGACACTGCTGCCAGTGACAGACAAATGGTGACTCCCACACTCACATATCCCCTGGTGGCAGAATGATAGTGATGGGTGGAGAAACATCGCTCCGGAGCACTCGCGCAATGGGGCACCGGCCAAAGGCCAGGGCCAGTAGTGGACGTCGCGGAGCTGAATGGCGAGCCAGTGAAGGGCCCAAGGATTCCTCTTGGATGTGGGAAACATGTCATCCGGGTGCCCACGTCCATAAACCACTGGATTGCTGGGGCCCGGGATGCCAGGATTTCGGCCTTGCCTTCGCAGCCCGGCCACATAGGCAGCCTTCCGCCGGAGGCGGGGATATGTAGACAGCAAAAATGTGGAAAATGGCAGTGTCTCCTCGATTTCTCTGGCATCGGCCTTTTTGAGCGGCATGCTTTTTTCCTAGTAGGATGAGGCACCGACGGAGAAAGGCAGGATTATGTGTGCAGGAAAGGTATGTGCTGAGAAGGTGACAAGGTTGAGACCAGGTTGGGATCTTTAGTCCCAGGAAAGGCCCCTGGCAGGTGTGGGTCAATGTTCTGTGCCCATCCCACTTGGCGTGGGGAGGTTTACACCATACAAAGCAGCAGCGGAATTATTCTTCCCCCAGAGGTTGCGTGTGCCCACAAGCTCCACCTGGCCAGGGTCCGCCCCTACCGTATTGCCCATGTCGATCAACAGAAGCTAAGAGCTTCCAGAGAGACTAACTGCTATTCTCTAGCCACGGGGAAGCGGTACAGCCAGAAGCCTCCCCTGTTTCATCTCCAGGTTCCCTCTCAGGCCCCTCATAGTTGTGATGTGTCTCAGGGGTAGCAAAAAGAGATTTCTTTAAAAGAACACATACAAAGAGGGGCCATAGATGCTGAGGAAGGGCGCCTTGCCTACTGATATCGTAGCGTAAGTGGCAAAGAGGTACCTGCCTGCTGTCCCAGTATGTCGAACGTGTCCACATCAGGGGTTGCCTACTGTGAAGTTATTCCCTGGGTGCCCTCGATTTTGTGGCCAAGGACAGAAGGGGCCGTTGTGTGTCCATGGGTAAAATGGAGGGCTCTGCGGAACCGGCCGGTTAGGCTGGACCTCTCCTATTGGCTGAGAGTTTGTGACCCGTCCCCGTCAGAAGTTCCGGCCAGCCTTGCGGTGGCTGTCTCCATGGTGATTGGGAAGGAAGCCTTAGGCCCCGCACTCAGCCTTCACCTGGCCCACCTGGCCTCTTTACCCTCATCTAGACCGCTGTGTAGATGAAAGAAAGGATGTCGGCCAGTGACCACGTGTCCTCATTTCCTTTGAAGGATTAAGCTCCTTGCCTGGGCAGAAGACAGCCAAGGTCAGCCTGAGCCTAGACACCTAGTGACCTGTGACACTGCAGACAGTGATAGATGTTGATGTCCACGCTCAGGTAGCCGCAGGTGGCGGATCGAGAGTGGTCGGAGGTGAAGTGTAACTAGAGGTCACACACTCACAAGGGCACGGGCCAAAGGTCGGGAAAAATAGCTGAGGTCGTGGAGCTCTAGCGGAGCCAGTCTAGGGCCGAGGCCTCCCTCCTGTACGTGGCAAAGAGGTGATCCGTATGCCGCCATGCGCAGCCTCTGGACTGCTGGGGCCCTGGATGCCCGGATTTCGGCCTTGTCTTCGGAGAAGTGACGCACATGCAGTGTGCCACCGGAGGCTGTGGCCCAGCAGAGGGCAAAATCTTGAAAATGCGGGCTTCAGTTGACTTTGCCTGAGCTCTCCTTTGGCTGAGTGCCATCCTGTGTTTCCTAGCAGGAGAAGGCATTCGTGGAGAGAGGCGGATTCCCTGTGTGCAGGCAAAGTGTGTGCTGAGATGATGAGTCGCTGGAGACCGGGGTGGACTCTTCAGACCCAGGATAGGCCTCTGGCAGGTATGTGTCAATGTTTTCTGCCCTTCGCACTCAGCCAGGTATTTGCATACAATGTTACCAGCGGAATTAGTAGTCTCCGGAGAGGCTGCCACATGTCAGCAAGCTTCACCTGGCCAGGGTCCGCCGGTGATGTAGCTACCCCATCAGTCACTACTCTCTAGAGCTTCCAGATAAACTACCAGATCTTGTCTGCCCATGGGCAAGCAGTAGAGCCAGAGGCCTTCCCCCTTTGCTCTTTGGTCTCTAGGCACTCTATCAGGCACTCCAAGCTGTGAAGTGACTCAGGGGGAGAAGGAAGAGATTTCAGAGAATGAACACATCCAGAGAGAGACAGAGAGAGAGAGGCAAGAGATGCTGAGTGGGGATGCCTTGCGTAGCGATATCCTCAGGAAAGTGGGAAAGAGGTACCTGGCCTGCTCTGCCAATGCCCTGAACCAGTCCGCACCAGGGGCTCCCCTGAGCCTGCGTAGGCTTTCCCAGGGTGTGCTCAAATCCTGTGGCCACTAGGTGTCATAGGTCATAATGGAGGGCCCTGTGTCATCTGCCTGGCGGGCCAGATCTCTGCCATTGGCTCAGTCTTGTCACCAGGCCCATCATAAGCTCCGCCTACTCTTCCGGTGGTGGGACTGTCTCCATGGTGATGGCAAAGGAGCCTTAGTCCCGCCCACCTGGCCTTGACTTCACCTAGCTGGCCTGCTGACCCTCACTCAGACCTCTGTGTTGATAACAATTAATGTCGGCCAGTGCCCAGGTGTCAGCATCTGGGATAAAGGATTCCGGACCTTGCCTGGGGCAGAAGGCAGCCTAGGTCAGCTGGTACCTGGAAGTCTAGTGACTCGTGACACTGCTGCCAGTGACAGACAAATGGTGACTCCCACACTCACATATCCCCTGGTGGCAGAATGATAGTGATGGGTGGAGAAACATCGCTCCGGAGCACTCGCGCAATGGGGCACCGGCCAAAGGCCAGGGCCAGTAGTGGACGTCGCGGAGCTGAATGGCGAGCCAGTGAAGGGCCCAAGGATTCCTCTTGGATGTGGGAAACATGTCATCCGGGTGCCCACGTCCATAAACCACTGGATTGCTGGGGCCCGGGATGCCAGGATTTCGGCCTTGCCTTCGCAGCCCGGCCACATAGGCAGCCTTCCGCCGGAGGCGGGGATATGTAGACAGCAAAAATGTGGAAAATGGCAGTGTCTCCTCGATTTCTCTGGCATCGGCCTTTTTGAGCGGCATGCTTTTTTCCTAGTAGGATGAGGCACCGACGGAGAAAGGCAGGATTATGTGTGCAGGAAAGGTATGTGCTGAGAAGGTGACAAGGTTGAGACCAGGTTGGGATCTTTAGTCCCAGGAAAGGCCCCTGGCAGGTGTGGGTCAATGTTCTGTGCCCATCCCACTTGGCGTGGGGAGGTTTACACCATACAAAGCAGCAGCGGAATTATTCTTCCCCCAGAGGTTGCGTGTGCCCACAAGCTCCACCTGGCCAGGGTCCGCCCCTACCGTATTGCCCATGTCGATCAACAGAAGCTAAGAGCTTCCAGAGAGACTAACTGCTATTCTCTAGCCACGGGGAAGCGGTACAGCCAGAAGCCTCCCCTGTTTCATCTCCAGGTTCCCTCTCAGGCCCCTCATAGTTGTGATGTGTCTCAGGGGTAGCAAAAAGAGATTTCTTTAAAAGAACACATACAAAGAGGGGCCATAGATGCTGAGGAAGGGCGCCTTGCCTACTGATATCGTAGCGTAAGTGGCAAAGAGGTACCTGCCTGCTGTCCCAGTATGTCGAACGTGTCCACATCAGGGGTTGCCTACTGTGAAGTTATTCCCTGGGTGCCCTCGATTTTGTGGCCAAGGACAGAAGGGGCCGTTGTGTGTCCATGGGTAAAATGGAGGGCTCTGCGGAACCGGCCGGTTAGGCTGGACCTCTCCTATTGGCTGAGAGTTTGTGACCCGTCCCCGTCAGAAGTTCCGGCCAGCCTTGCGGTGGCTGTCTCCATGGTGATTGGGAAGGAAGCCTTAGGCCCCGCACTCAGCCTTCACCTGGCCCACCTGGCCTCTTTACCCTCATCTAGACCGCTGTGTAGATGAAAGAAAGGATGTCGGCCAGTGACCACGTGTCCTCATTTCCTTTGAAGGATTAAGCTCCTTGCCTGGGCAGAAGACAGCCAAGGTCAGCCTGAGCCTAGACACCTAGTGACCTGTGACACTGCAGACAGTGATAGATGTTGATGTCCACGCTCAGGTAGCCGCAGGTGGCGGATCGAGAGTGGTCGGAGGTGAAGTGTAACTAGAGGTCACACACTCACAAGGGCACGGGCCAAAGGTCGGGAAAAATAGCTGAGGTCGTGGAGCTCTAGCGGAGCCAGTCTAGGGCCGAGGCCTCCCTCCTGTACGTGGCAAAGAGGTGATCCGTATGCCGCCATGCGCAGCCTCTGGACTGCTGGGGCCCTGGATGCCCGGATTTCGGCCTTGTCTTCGGAGAAGTGACGCACATGCAGTGTGCCACCGGAGGCTGTGGCCCAGCAGAGGGCAAAATCTTGAAAATGCGGGCTTCAGTTGACTTTGCCTGAGCTCTCCTTTGGCTGAGTGCCATCCTGTGTTTCCTAGCAGGAGAAGGCATTCGTGGAGAGAGGCGGATTCCCTGTGTGCAGGCAAAGTGTGTGCTGAGATGATGAGTCGCTGGAGACCGGGGTGGACTCTTCAGACCCAGGATAGGCCTCTGGCAGGTATGTGTCAATGTTTTCTGCCCTTCGCACTCAGCCAGGTATTTGCATACAATGTTACCAGCGGAATTAGTAGTCTCCGGAGAGGCTGCCACATGTCAGCAAGCTTCACCTGGCCAGGGTCCGCCGGTGATGTAGCTACCCCATCAGTCACTACTCTCTAGAGCTTCCAGATAAACTACCAGATCTTGTCTGCCCATGGGCAAGCAGTAGAGCCAGAGGCCTTCCCCCTTTGCTCTTTGGTCTCTAGGCACTCTATCAGGCACTCCAAGCTGTGAAGTGACTCAGGGGGAGAAGGAAGAGATTTCAGAGAATGAACACATCCAGAGAGAGACAGAGAGAGAGAGGCAAGAGATGCTGAGTGGGGATGCCTTGCGTAGCGATATCCTCAGGAAAGTGGGAAAGAGGTACCTGGCCTGCTCTGCCAATGCCCTGAACCAGTCCACACCAGGGGCTCCCCTGAGCCTGCGTAGGCTTTCCCAGGGTGTGCTCAAATCCTGTGGCCACTAGGTGTCATAGGTCATAATGGAGGGCCCTGTGTCATCTGCCTGGCGGGCCAGATCTCTGCCATTGGCTCAGTCTTGTCACCAGGCCCATCATAAGCTCCGCCTACTCTTCCGGTGGTGGGACTGTCTCCATGGTGATGGCAAAGGAGCCTTAGTCCCGCCCACCTGGCCTTGACTTCACCTAGCTGGCCTGCTGACCCTCACTCAGACCTCTGTGTTGATAACAATTAATGTCGGCCAGTGCCCAGGTGTCAGCATCTGGGATAAAGGATTCCGGACCTTGCCTGGGGCAGAAGGCAGCCTAGGTCAGCTGGTACCTGGAAGTCTAGTGACTCGTGACACTGCTGCCAGTGACAGACAAATGGTGACTCCCACACTCACATATCCCCTGGTGGCAGAATGATAGTGATGGGTGGAGAAACATCGCTCCGGAGCACTCGCGCAATGGGGCACCGGCCAAAGGCCAGGGCCAGTAGTGGACGTCGCGGAGCTGAATGGCGAGCCAGTGAAGGGCCCAAGGATTCCTCTTGGATGTGGGAAACATGTCATCCGGGTGCCCACGTCCATAAACCACTGGATTGCTGGGGCCCGGGATGCCAGGATTTCGGCCTTGCCTTCGCAGCCCGGCCACATAGGCAGCCTTCCGCCGGAGGCGGGGATATGTAGACAGCAAAAATGTGGAAAATGGCAGTGTCTCCTCGATTTCTCTGGCATCGGCCTTTTTGAGCGGCATGCTTTTTTCCTAGTAGGATGAGGCACCGACGGAGAAAGGCAGGATTATGTGTGCAGGAAAGGTATGTGCTGAGAAGGTGACAAGGTTGAGACCAGGTTGGGATCTTTAGTCCCAGGAAAGGCCCCTGGCAGGTGTGGGTCAATGTTCTGTGCCCATCCCACTTGGCGTGGGGAGGTTTACACCATACAAAGCAGCAGCGGAATTATTCTTCCCCCAGAGGTTGCGTGTGCCCACAAGCTCCACCTGGCCAGGGTCCGCCCCTACCGTATTGCCCATGTCGATCAACAGAAGCTAAGAGCTTCCAGAGAGACTAACTGCTATTCTCTAGCCACGGGGAAGCGGTACAGCCAGAAGCCTCCCCTGTTTCATCTCCAGGTTCCCTCTCAGGCCCCTCATAGTTGTGATGTGTCTCAGGGGTAGCAAAAAGAGATTTCTTTAAAAGAACACATACAAAGAGGGGCCATAGATGCTGAGGAAGGGCGCCTTGCCTACTGATATCGTAGCGTAAGTGGCAAAGAGGTACCTGCCTGCTGTCCCAGTATGTCGAACGTGTCCACATCAGGGGTTGCCTACTGTGAAATTATTCCCTGGGTGCCCTCGATTTTGTGGCCAAGGACAGAAGGGGCCGTTGTGTGTCCATGGGTAAAATGGAGGGCTCTGCGGAACCGGCCGGTTAGGCTGGACCTCTCCTATTGGCTGAGAGTTTGTGACCCGTCCCCGTCAGAAGTTCCGGCCAGCCTTGCGGTGGCTGTCTCCATGGTGATTGGGAAGGAAGCCTTAGGCCCCGCACTCAGCCTTCACCTGGCCCACCTGGCCTCTTTACCCTCATCTAGACCGCTGTGTAGATGAAAGAAAGGATGTCGGCCAGTGACCACGTGTCCTCATTTCCTTTGAAGGATTAAGCTCCTTGCCTGGGCAGAAGACAGCCAAGGTCAGCCTGAGCCTAGACACCTAGTGACCTGTGACACTGCAGACAGTGATAGATGTTGATGTCCACGCTCAGGTAGCCGCAGGTGGCGGATCGAGAGTGGTCGGAGGTGAAGTGTAACTAGAGGTCACACACTCACAAGGGCACGGGCCAAAGGTCGGGAAAAATAGCTGAGGTCGTGGAGCTCTAGCGGAGCCAGTCTAGGGCCGAGGCCTCCCTCCTGTACGTGGCAAAGAGGTGATCCGTATGCCGCCATGCGCAGCCTCTGGACTGCTGGGGCCCTGGATGCCCGGGTTTCGGCCTTGTCTTCGGAGAAGTGACGCACATGCAGTGTGCCACCGGAGGCTGTGGCCCAGCAGAGGGCAAAATCTTGAAAATGCGGGCTTCAGTTGACTTTGCCTGAGCTCTCCTTTGGCTGAGTGCCATCCTGTGTTTCCTAGCAGGAGAAGGCATTCGTGGAGAGAGGCGGATTCCCTGTGTGCAGGCAAAGTGTGTGCTGAGATGATGAGTCGCTGGAGACCGGGGTGGACTCTTCAGACCCAGGATAGGCCTCTGGCAGGTATGTGTCAATGTTTTCTGCCCTTCGCACTCAGCCAGGTATTTGCATACAATGTTACCAGCGGAATTAGTAGTCTCCGGAGAGGCTGCCACATGTCAGCAAGCTTCACCTGGCCAGGGTCCGCCGGTGATGTAGCTACCCCATCAGTCACTACTCTCTAGAGCTTCCAGATAAACTACCAGATCTTGTCTGCCCATGGGCAAGCAGTAGAGCCAGAGGCCTTCCCCCTTTGCTCTTTGGTCTCTAGGCACTCTATCAGGCACTCCAAGCTGTGAAGTGACTCAGGGGGAGAAGGAAGAGATTTCAGAGAATGAACACATCCAGAGAGAGACAGAGAGAGAGAGGCAAGAGATGCTGAGTGGGGATGCCTTGCGTAGCGATATCCTCAGGAAAGTGGGAAAGAGGTACCTGGCCTGCTCTGCCAATGCCCTGAACCAGTCCGCACCAGGGGCTCCCCTGAGCCTGCGTAGGCTTTCCCAGGGTGTGCTCAAATCCTGTGGCCACTAGGTGTCATAGGTCATAATGGAGGGCCCTGTGTCATCTGCCTGGCGGGCCAGATCTCTGCCATTGGCTCAGTCTTGTCACCAGGCCCATCATAAGCTCCGCCTACTCTTCCGGTGGTGGGACTGTCTCCATGGTGATGGCAAAGGAGCCTTAGTCCCGCCCACCTGGCCTTGACTTCACCTAGCTGGCCTGCTGACCCTCACTCAGACCTCTGTGTTGATAACAATTAATGTCGGCCAGTGCCCAGGTGTCAGCATCTGGGATAAAGGATTCCGGACCTTGCCTGGGGCAGAAGGCAGCCTAGGTCAGCTGGTACCTGGAAGTCTAGTGACTCGTGACACTGCTGCCAGTGACAGACAAATGGTGACTCCCACACTCACATATCCCCTGGTGGCAGAATGATAGTGATGGGTGGAGAAACATCGCTCCGGAGCACTCGCGCAATGGGGCACCGGCCAAAGGCCAGGGCCAGTAGTGGACGTCGCGGAGCTGAATGGCGAGCCAGTGAAGGGCCCAAGGATTCCTCTTGGATGTGGGAAACATGTCATCCGGGTGCCCACGTCCATAAACCACTGGATTGCTGGGGCCCGGGATGCCAGGATTTCGGCCTTGCCTTCGCAGCCCGGCCACATAGGCAGCCTTCCGCCGGAGGCGGGGATATGTAGACAGCAAAAATGTGGAAAATGGCAGTGTCTCCTCGATTTCTCTGGCATCGGCCTTTTTGAGCGGCATGCTTTTTTCCTAGTAGGATGAGGCACCGACGGAGAAAGGCAGGATTATGTGTGCAGGAAATGTATGTGCTGAGAAGGTGACAAGGTTGAGACCAGGTTGGGATCTTTAGTCCCAGGAAAGGCCCCTGGCAGGTGTGGGTCAATGTTCTGTGCCCATCCCACTTGGCGTGGGGAGGTTTACACCATACAAAGCAGCAGCGGAATTATTCTTCCCCCAGAGGTTGCGTGTGCCCACAAGCTCCACCTGGCCAGGGTCCGCCCCTACCGTATTGCCCATGTCGATCAACAGAAGCTAAGAGCTTCCAGAGAGACTAACTGCTATTCTCTAGCCACGGGGAAGCGGTACAGCCAGAAGCCTCCCCTGTTTCATCTCCAGGTTCCCTCTCAGGCCCCTCATAGTTGTGATGTGTCTCAGGGGTAGCAAAAAGAGATTTCTTTAAAAGAACACATACAAAGAGGGGCCATAGATGCTGAGGAAGGGCGCCTTGCCTACTGATATCGTAGCGTAAGTGGCAAAGAGGTACCTGCCTGCTGTCCCAGTATGTCGAACGTGTCCACATCAGGGGTTGCCTACTGTGAAATTATTCCCTGGGTGCCCTCGATTTTGTGGCCAAGGACAGAAGGGGCCGTTGTGTGTCCATGGGTAAAATGGAGGGCTCTGCGGAACCGGCCGGTTAGGCTGGACCTCTCCTATTGGCTGAGAGTTTGTGACCCGTCCCCGTCAGAAGTTCCGGCCAGCCTTGCGGTGGCTGTCTCCATGGTGATTGGGAAGGAAGCCTTAGGCCCCGCACTCAGCCTTCACCTGGCCCACCTGGCCTCTTTACCCTCATCTAGACCGCTGTGTAGATGAAAGAAAGGATGTCGGCCAGTGACCACGTGTCCTCATTTCCTTTGAAGGATTAAGCTCCTTGCCTGGGCAGAAGACAGCCAAGGTCAGCCTGAGCCTAGACACCTAGTGACCTGTGACACTGCAGACAGTGATAGATGTTGATGTCCACGCTCAGGTAGCCGCAGGTGGCGGATCGAGAGTGGTCGGAGGTGAAGTGTAACTAGAGGTCACACACTCACAAGGGCACGGGCCAAAGGTCGGGAAAAATAGCTGAGGTCGTGGAGCTCTAGCGGAGCCAGTCTAGGGCCGAGGCCTCCCTCCTGTACGTGGCAAAGAGGTGATCCGTATGCCGCCATGCGCAGCCTCTGGACTGCTGGGGCCCTGGATGCCCGGATTTCGGCCTTGTCTTCGGAGAAGTGAGGCACATGCAGTGTGCCACCGGAGGCTGTGGCCCAGCAGAGGGCAAAATCTTGAAAATGCGGGCTTCAGTTGACTTTGCCTGAGCTCTCCTTTGGCTGAGTGCCATCCTGTGTTTCCTAGCAGGAGAAGGCATTCGTGGAGAGAGGCGGATTCCCTGTGTGCAGGCAAAGTGTGTGCTGAGATGATGAGTCGCTGGAGACCGGGGTGGACTCTTCAGACCCAGGATAGGCCTCTGGCAGGTATGTGTCAATGTTTTCTGCCCTTCGCACTCAGCCAGGTATTTGCATACAATGTTACCAGCGGAATTAGTAGTCTCCGGAGAGGCTGCCACATGTCAGCAAGCTTCACCTGGCCAGGGTCCGCCGGTGATGTAGCTACCCCATCAGTCACTACTCTCTAGAGCTTCCAGATAAACTACCAGATCTTGTCTGCCCATGGGCAAGCAGTAGAGCCAGAGGCCTTCCCCCTTTGCTCTTTGGTCTCTAGGCACTCTATCAGGCACTCCAAGCTGTGAAGTGACTCAGGGGGAGAAGGAAGAGATTTCAGAGAATGAACACATCCAGAGAGAGACAGAGAGAGAGAGGCAAGAGATGCTGAGTGGGGATGCCTTGCGTAGCGATATCCTCAGGAAAGTGGGAAAGAGGTACCTGGCCTGCTCTGCCAATGCCCTGAACCAGTCCGCACCAGGGGCTCCCCTGAGCCTGCGTAGGCTTTCCCAGGGTGTGCTCAAATCCTGTGGCCACTAGGTGTCATAGGTCATAATGGAGGGCCCTGTGTCATCTGCCTGGCGGGCCAGATCTCTGCCATTGGCTCAGTCTTGTCACCAGGCCCATCATAAGCTCCGCCTACTCTTCCGGTGGTGGGACTGTCTCCATGGTGATGGCAAAGGAGCCTTAGTCCCGCCCACCTGGCCTTGACTTCACCTAGCTGGCCTGCTGACCCTCACTCAGACCTCTGTGTTGATAACAATTAATGTCGGCCAGTGCCCAGGTGTCAGCATCTGGGATAAAGGATTCCGGACCTTGCCTGGGGCAGAAGGCAGCCTAGGTCAGCTGGTACCTGGAAGTCTAGTGACTCGTGACACTGCTGCCAGTGACAGACAAATGGTGACTCCCACACTCACATATCCCCTGGTGGCAGAATGATAGTGATGGGTGGAGAAACATCGCTCCGGAGCACTCGCGCAATGGGGCACCGGCCAAAGGCCAGGGCCAGTAGTGGACGTCGCGGAGCTGAATGGCGAGCCAGTGAAGGGCCCAAGGATTCCTCTTGGATGTGGGAAACATGTCATCCGGGTCCCCACGTCCATAAACCACTGGATTGCTGGGGCCCGGGATGCCAGGATTTCGGCCTTGCCTTCGCAGCCCGGCCACATAGGCAGCCTTCCGCCGGAGGCGGGGATATGTAGACAGCAAAAATGTGGAAAATGGCAGTGTCTCCTCGATTTCTCTGGCATCGGCCTTTTTGAGCGGCATGCTTTTTTCCTAGTAGGATGAGGCACCGACGGAGAAAGGCAGGATTATGTGTGCAGGAAAGGTATGTGCTGAGAAGGTGACAAGGTTGAGACCAGGTTGGGATCTTTAGTCCCAGGAAAGGCCCCTGGCAGGTGTGGGTCAATGTTCTGTGCCCATCCCACTTGGCGTGGGGAGGTTTACACCATACAAAGCAGCAGCGGAATTATTCTTCCCCCAGAGGTTGCGTGTGCCCACAAGCTCCACCTGGCCAGGGTCCGCCCCTACCGTATTGCCCATGTCGATCAACAGAAGCTAAGAGCTTCCAGAGAGACTAACTGCTATTCTCTAGCCACGGGGAAGCGGTACAGCCAGAAGCCTCCCCTGTTTCATCTCCAGGTTCCCTCTCAGGCCCCTCATAGTTGTGATGTGTCTCAGGGGTAGCAAAAAGAGATTTCTTTAAAAGAACACATACAAAGAGGGGCCATAGATGCTGAGGAAGGGCGCCTTGCCTACTGATATCGTAGCGTAAGTGGCAAAGAGGTACCTGCCTGCTGTCCCAGTATGTCGAACGTGTCCACATCAGGGGTTGCCTACTGTGAAATTATTCCCTGGGTGCCCTCGATTTTGTGGCCAAGGACAGAAGGGGCCGTTGTGTGTCCATGGGTAAAATGGAGGGCTCTGCGGAACCGGCCGGTTAGGCTGGACCTCTCCTATTGGCTGAGAGTTTGTGACCCGTCCCCGTCAGAAGTTCCGGCCAGCCTTGCGGTGGCTGTCTCCATGGTGATTGGGAAGGAAGCCTTAGGCCCCGCACTCAGCCTTCACCTGGCCCACCTGGCCTCTTTACCCTCATCTAGACCGCTGTGTAGATGAAAGAAAGGATGTCGGCCAGTGACCACGTGTCCTCATTTCCTTTGAAGGATTAAGCTCCTTGCCTGGGCAGAAGACAGCCAAGGTCAGCCTGAGCCTAGACACCTAGTGACCTGTGACACTGCAGACAGTGATAGATGTTGATGTCCACGCTCAGGTAGCCGCAGGTGGCGGATCGAGAGTGGTCGGAGGTGAAGTGTAACTAGAGGTCACACACTCACAAGGGCACGGGCCAAAGGTCGGGAAAAATAGCTGAGGTCGTGGAGCTCTAGCGGAGCCAGTCTAGGGCCGAGGCCTCCCTCCTGTACGTGGCAAAGAGGTGATCCGTATGCCGCCATGCGCAGCCTCTGGACTGCTGGGGCCCTGGATGCCCGGATTTCGGCATTGTCTTCAGAGAAGTGACGCACATGCAGTGTGCCACCGGAGGCTGTGGCCCAGCAGAGGGCAAAATCTTGAAAATGCGGGCTTCAGTTGACTTTGCCTGAGCTCTCCTTTGGCTGAGTGCCATCCTGTGTTTCCTAGCAGGAGAAGGCATTCGTGGAGAGAGGCGGATTCCCTGTGTGCAGGCAAAGTGTGTGCTGAGATGATGAGTCGCTGGAGACCGGGGTGGACTCTTCAGACCCAGGATAGGCCTCTGGCAGGTATGTGTCAATGTTTTCTGCCCTTCGCACTCAGCCAGGTATTTGCATACAATGTTACCAGCGGAATTAGTAGTCTCCGGAGAGGCTGCCACATGTCAGCAAGCTTCACCTGGCCAGGGTCCGCCGGTGATGTAGCTACCCCATCAGTCACTACTCTCTAGAGCTTCCAGATAAACTACCAGATCTTGTCTGCCCATGGGCAAGCAGTAGAGCCAGAGGCCTTCCCCCTTTGCTCTTTGGTCTCTAGGCACTCTATCAGGCACTCCAAGCTGTGAAGTGACTCAGGGGGAGAAGGAAGAGATTTCAGAGAATGAACACATCCAGAGAGAGACAGAGAGAGAGAGGCAAGAGATGCTGAGTGGGGATGCCTTGCGTAGCGATATCCTCAGGAAAGTGGGAAAGAGGTACCTGGCCTGCTCTGCCAATGCCCTGAACCAGTCCGCACCAGGGGCTCCCCTGTGCCTGCGTAGGCTTTCCCAGGGTGTGCTCAAATCCTGTGGCCACTAGGTGTCATAGGTCATAATGGAGGGCCCTGTGTCATCTGCCTGGCGGGCCAGATCTCTGCCATTGGCTCAGTCTTGTCACCAGGCCCATCATAAGCTCCGCCTACTCTTCCGGTGGTGGGACTGTCTCCATGGTGATGGCAAAGGAGCCTTAGTCCCGCCCACCTGGCCTTGACTTCACCTAGCTGGCCTGCTGACCCTCACTCAGACCTCTGTGTTGATAACAATTAATGTCGGCCAGTGCCCAGGTGTCAGCATCTGGGATAAAGGATTCCGGACCTTGCCTGGGGCAGAAGGCAGCCTAGGTCAGCTGGTACCTGGAAGTCTAGTGACTCGTGACACTGCTGCCAGTGACAGACAAATGGTGACTCCCACACTCACATATCCCCTGGTGGCAGAATGATAGTGATGGGTGGAGAAACATCGCTCCGGAGCACTCGCGCAATGGGGCACCGGCCAAAGGCCAGGGCCAGTAGTGGACGTCGCGGAGCTGAATGGCGAGCCAGTGAAGGGCCCAAGGATTCCTCTTGGATGTGGGAAACATGTCATCCGGGTGCCCACGTCCATAAACCACTGGATTGCTGGGGCCCGGGATGCCAGGATTTCGGCCTTGCCTTCGCAGCCCGGCCACATAGGCAGCCTTCCGCCGGAGGCGGGGATATGTAGACAGCAAAAATGTGGAAAATGGCAGTGTCTCCTCGATTTCTCTGGCATCGGCCTTTTTGAGCGGCATGCTTTTTTCCTAGTAGGATGAGGCACCGACGGAGAAAGGCAGGATTATGTGTGCAGGAAAGGTATGTGCTGAGAAGGTGACAAGGTTGAGACCAGGTTGGGATCTTTAGTCCCAGGAAAGGCCCCTGGCAGGTGTGGGTCAATGTTCTGTGCCCATCCCACTTGGCGTGGGGAGGTTTACACCATACAAAGCAGCAGCGGAATTATTCTTCCCCAGAGGTTGCGTGTGCCCACAAGCTCCACCTGGCCAGGGTCCGCCCCTACCGTATTGCCCATGTCGATCAACAGAAGCTAAGAGCTTCCAGAGAGACTAACTGCTATTCTCTAGCCACGGGGAAGCGGTACAGCCAGAAGCCTCCCCTGTTTCATCTCCAGGTTCCCTCTCAGGCCCCTCATAGTTGTGATGTGTCTCAGGGGTAGCAAAAAGAGATTTCTTTAAAAGAACACATACAAAGAGGGGCCATAGATGCTGAGGAAGGGCGCCTTGCCTACTGATATCGTAGCGTAAGTGGCAAAGAGGTACCTGCCTGCTGTCCCAGTATGTCGAACGTGTCCACATCAGGGGTTGCCTACTGTGAAATTATTCCCTGGGTGCCCTCGATTTTGTGGCCAAGGACAGAAGGGGCCGTTGTGTGTCCATGGGTAAAATGGAGGGCTCTGCGGAACCGGCCGGTTAGGCTGGACCTCTCCTATTGGCTGAGAGTTTGTGACCCGTCCCCGTCAGAAGTTCCGGCCAGCCTTGCGGTGGCTGTCTCCATGGTGATTGGGAAGGAAGCCTTAGGCCCCGCACTCAGCCTTCACCTGGCCCACCTGGCCTCTTTACCCTCATCTAGACCGCTGTGTAGATGAAAGAAAGGATGTCGGCCAGTGACCACGTGTCCTCATTTCCTTTGAAGGATTAAGCTCCTTGCCTGGGCAGAAGACAGCCAAGGTCAGCCTGAGCCTAGACACCTAGTGACCTGTGACACTGCAGACAGTGATAGATGTTGATGTCCACGCTCAGGTAGCCGCAGGTGGCGGATCGAGAGTGGTCGGAGGTGAAGTGTAACTAGAGGTCACACACTCACAAGGGCACGGGCCAAAGGTCGGGAAAAATAGCTGAGGTCGTGGAGCTCTAGCGGAGCCAGTCTAGGGCCGAGGCCTCCCTCCTGTACGTGGCAAAGAGGTGATCCGTATGCCGCCATGCGCAGCCTCTGGACTGCTGGGGCCCTGGATGCCCGGATTTCGGCCTTGTCTTCGGAGAAGTGACGCACATGCAGTGTGCCACCGGAGGCTGTGGCCCAGCAGAGGGCAAAATCTTGAAAATGCGGGCTTCAGTTGACTTTGCCTGAGCTCTCCTTTGGCTGAGTGCCATCCTGTGTTTCCTAGCACGAGAAGGCATTCGTGGAGAGAGGCGGATTCCCTGTGTGCAGGCAAAGTGTGTGCTGAGATGATGAGTCGCTGGAGACCGGGGTGGACTCTTCAGACCCAGGATAGGCCTCTGGCAGGTATGTGTCAATGTTTTCTGCCCTTCGCACTCAGCCAGGTATTTGCATACAATGTTACCAGCGGAATTAGTAGTCTCCGGAGAGGCTGCCACATGTCAGCAAGCTTCACCTGGCCAGGGTCCGCCGGTGATGTAGCTACCCCATCAGTCACTACTCTCTAGAGCTTCCAGATAAACTACCAGATCTTGTCTGCCCATGGGCAAGCAGTAGAGCCAGAGGCCTTCCCCCTTTGCTCTTTGGTCTCTAGGCACTCTATCAGGCACTCCAAGCTGTGAAGTGACTCAGGGGGAGAAGGAAGAGATTTCAGAGAATGAACACATCCAGAGAGAGACAGAGAGAGAGAGGCAAGAGATGCTGAGTGGGGATGCCTTGCGTAGCGATATCCTCAGGAAAGTGGGAAAGAGGTACCTGGCCTGCTCTGCCAATGCCCTGAACCAGTCCGCACCAGGGGCTCCCCTGTGCCTGCGTAGGCTTTCCCAGGGTGTGCTCAAATCCTGTGGCCACTAGGTGTCATAGGTCATAATGGAGGGCCCTGTGTCATCTGCCTGGCGGGCCAGATCTCTGCCATTGGCTCAGTCTTGTCACCAGGCCCATCATAAGCTCCGCCTACTCTTCCGGTGGTGGGACTGTCTCCATGGTGATGTCAAAGGAGCCTTAGTCCCGCCCACCTGGCCTTGACTTCACCTAGCTGGCCTGCTGACCCTCACTCAGACCTCTGTGTTGATAACAATTAATGTCGGCCAGTGCCCAGGTGTCAGCATCTGGGATAAAGGATTCCGGACCTTGCCTGGGGCAGAAGGCAGCCTAGGTCAGCTGGTACCTGGAAGTCTAGTGACTCGTGACACTGCTGCCAGTGACAGACAAATGGTGACTCCCACACTCACATATCCCCTGGTGGCAGAATGATAGTGATGGGTGGAGAAACATCGCTCCGGAGCACTCGCGCAATGGGGCACCGGCCAAAGGCCAGGGCCAGTAGTGGACGTCGCGGAGCTGAATGGCGAGCCAGTGAAGGGCCCAAGGATTCCTCTTGGATGTGGGAAACATGTCATCCGGGTCCCCACGTCCATAAACCACTGGATTGCTGGGGCCCGGGATGCCAGGATTTCGGCCTTGCCTTCGCAGCCCGGCCACATAGGCAGCCTTCCGCCGGAGGCGGGGATATGTAGACAGCAAAAATGTGGAAAATGGCAGTGTCTCCTCGATTTCTCTGGCATCGGCCTTTTTGAGCGGCATGCTTTTTTCCTAGTAGGATGAGGCACCGACGGAGAAAGGCAGGATTATGTGTGCAGGAAAGGTATGTGCTGAGAAGGTGACAAGGTTGAGACCAGGTTGGGATCTTTAGTCCCAGGAAAGGCCCCTGGCAGGTGTGGGTCAATGTTCTGTGCCCATCCCACTTGGCGTGGGGAGGTTTACACCATACAAAGCAGCAGCGGAATTATTCTTCCCCCAGAGGTTGCGTGTGCCCACAAGCTCCACCTGGCCAGGGTCCGCCCCTACCGTATTGCCCATGTCGATCAACAGAAGCTAAGAGCTTCCAGAGAGACTAACTGCTATTCTCTAGCCACGGGGAAGCGGTACAGCCAGAAGCCTCCCCTGTTTCATCTCCAGGTTCCCTCTCAGGCCCCTCATAGTTGTGATGTGTCTCAGGGGTAGCAAAAAGAGATTTCTTTAAAAGAACACATACAAAGAGGGGCCATAGATGCTGAGGAAGGGTGCCTTCCCTACTGATATCGTAGCGTAAGTGGCAAAGAGGTACCTGCCTGCTGTCCCAGTATGTCGAACGTGTCCACATCAGGGGTTGCCTACTGTGAAGTTATTCCCTGGGTGCCCTCGATTTTGTGGCCAAGGACAGAAGGGGCCGTTGTGTGTCCATGGGTAAAATGGAGGGCTCTGCGGAACCGGCCGGTTAGGCTGGACCTCTCCTATTGGCTGAGAGTTTGTGACCCGTCCCCGTCAGAAGTTCCGGCCAGCCTTGCGGTGGCTGTCTCCATGGTGATTGGGAAGGAAGCCTTAGGCCCCGCACTCAGCCTTCACCTGGCCCACCTGGCCTCTTTACCCTCATCTAGACCGCTGTGTAGATGAAAGAAAGGATGTCGGCCAGTGACCACGTGTCCTCATTTCCTTTGAAGGATTAAGCTCCTTGCCTGGGCAGAAGACAGCCAAGGTCAGCCTGAGCCTAGACACCTAGTGACCTGTGACACTGCAGACAGTGATAGATGTTGATGTCCACGCTCAGGTAGCCGCAGGTGGCGGATCGAGAGTGGTCGGAGGTGAAGTGTAACTAGAGGTCACACACTCACAAGGGCACGGGCCAAAGGTCGGGAAAAATAGCTGAGGTCGTGGAGCTCTAGCGGAGCCAGTCTAGGGCCGAGGCCTCCCTCCTGTACGTGGCAAAGAGGTGATCCGTATGCCGCCATGCGCAGCCTCTGGACTGCTGGGGCCCTGGATGCCCGGATTTCGGCCTTGTCTTCGGAGAAGTGACGCACATGCAGTGTGCCACCGGAGGCTGTGGCCCAGCAGAGGGCAAAATCTTGAAAATGCGGGCTTCAGTTGACTTTGCCTGAGCTCTCCTTTGGCTGAGTGCCATCCTGTGTTTCCTAGCAGGAGAAGGCATTCGTGGAGAGAGGCGGATTCCCTGTGTGCAGGCAAAGTGTGTGCTGAGATGATGAGTCGCTGGAGACCGGGGTGGACTCTTCAGACCCAGGATAGGCCTCTGGCAGGTATGTGTCAATGTTTTCTGCCCTTCGCACTCAGCCAGGTATTTGCATACAATGTTACCAGCGGAATTAGTAGTCTCCGGAGAGGCTGCCACATGTCAGCAAGCTTCACCTGGCCAGGGTCCGCCGGTGATGTAGCTACCCCATCAGTCACTACTCTCTAGAGCTTCCAGATAAACTACCAGATCTTGTCTGCCCATGGGCAAGCAGTAGAGCCAGAGGCCTTCCCCCTTTGCTCTTTGGTCTCTAGGCACTCTATCAGGCACTCCAAGCTGTGAAGTGACTCAGGGGGAGAAGGAAGAGATTTCAGAGAATGAACACATCCAGAGAGAGACAGAGAGAGAGAGGCAAGAGATGCTGAGTGGGGATGCCTTGCGTAGCGATATCCTCAGGAAAGTGGGAAAGAGGTACCTGGCCTGCTCTGCCAATGCCCTGAACCAGTCCGCACCAGGGGCTCCCCTGTGCCTGCGTAGGCTTTCCCAGGGTGTGCCCAAATCCTGTGGCCACTAGGTGTCATAGGTCATAATGGAGGGCCCTGTGTCATCTGCCTGGCGGGCCAGATCTCTGCCATTGGCTCAGTCTTGTCACCAGGCCCATCATAAGCTCCGCCTACTCTTCCGGTGGTGGGACTGTCTCCATGGTGATGGCAAAGGAGCCTTAGTCCCGCCCACCTGGCCTTGACTTCACCTAGCTGGCCTGCTGACCCTCACTCAGACCTCTGTGTTGATAACAATTAATGTCGGCCAGTGCCCAGGTGTCAGCATCTGGGATAAAGGATTCCGGACCTTGCCTGGGGCAGAAGGCAGCCTAGGTCAGCTGGTACCTGGAAGTCTAGTGACTCGTGACACTGCTGCCAGTGACAGACAAATGGTGACTCCCACACTCACATATCCCCTGGTGGCAGAATGATAGTGATGGGTGGAGAAACATCGCTCCGGAGCACTCGCGCAATGGGACACCGGCCAAAGGCCAGGGCCAGTAGTGGACGTCGCGGAGCTGAATGGCGAGCCAGTGAAGGGCCCAAGGATTCCTCTTGGATGTGGGAAACATGTCATCCGGGTGCCCACGTCCATAAACCACTGGATTGCTGGGGCCCGGGATGCCAGGATTTCGGCCTTGCCTTCGCAGCCCGGCCACATAGGCAGCCTTCCGCCGGAGGCGGGGATATGTAGACAGCAAAAATGTGGAAAATGGCAGTGTCTCCTCGATTTCTCTGGCATCGGCCTTTTTGAGCGGCATGCTTTTTTCCTAGTAGGATGAGGCACCGACGGAGAAAGGCAGGATTATGTGTGCAGGAAAGGTATGTGCTGAGAAGGTGACAAGGTTGAGACCAGGTTGGGATCTTTAGTCCCAGGAAAGGCCCCTGGCAGGTGTGGGTCAATGTTCTGTGCCCATCCCACTTGGCGTGGGGAGGTTTACACCATACAAAGCAGCAGCGGAATTATTCTTCCCCCAGAGGTTGCGTGTGCCCACAAGCTCCACCTGGCCAGGGTCCGCCCCTACCGTATTGCCCATGTCGATCAACAGAAGCTAAGAGCTTCCAGAGAGACTAACTGCTATTCTCTAGCCACGGGGAAGCGGTACAGCCAGAAGCCTCCCCTGTTTCATCTCCAGGTTCCCTCTCAGGCCCCTCATAGTTGTGATGTGTCTCAGGGGTAGCAAAAAGAGATTTCTTTAAAAGAACACATACAAAGAGGGGCCATAGATGCTGAGGAAGGGCGCCTTGCCTACTGATATCGTAGCGTAAGTGGCAAAGAGGTACCTGCCTGCTGTCCCAGTATGTCGAACGTGTCCACATCAGGGGTTGCCTACTGTGAAGTTATTCCCTGGGTGCCCTCGATTTTGTGGCCAAGGACAGAAGGGGCCGTTGTGTGTCCATGGGTAAAATGGAGGGCTCTGCGGAACCGGCCGGTTAGGCTGGACCTCTCCTATTGGCTGAGAGTTTGTGACCCGTCCCCGTCAGAAGTTCCGGCCAGCCTTGCGGTGGCTGTCTCCATGGTGATTGGGAAGGAAGCCTTAGGCCCCGCACTCAGCCTTCACCTGGCCCACCTGGCCTCTTTACCCTCATCTAGACCGCTGTGTAGATGAAAGAAAGGATGTCGGCCAGTGACCACGTGTCCTCATTTCCTTTGAAGGATTAAGCTCCTTGCCTGGGCACAAGACAGCCAAGGTCAGCCTGAGCCTAGACACCTAGTGACCTGTGACACTGCAGACAGTGATAGATGTTGATGTCCACGCTCAGGTAGCCGCAGGTGGCGGATCGAGAGTGGTCGGAGGTGAAGTGTAACTAGAGGTCACACACTCACAAGGGCACGGGCCAAAGGTCGGGAAAAATAGCTGAGGTCGTGGAGCTCTAGCGGAGCCAGTCTAGGGCCGAGGCCTCCCTCCTGTACGTGGCAAAGAGGTGATCCGTATGCCGCCATGCGCAGCCTCTGGACTGCTGGGGCCCTGGATGCCCGGATTTCGGCCTTGTCTTCGGAGAAGTGACGCACATGCAGTGTGCCACCGGAGGCTGTGGCCCAGCAGAGGGCAAAATCTTGAAAATGCGGGCTTCAGTTGACTTTGCCTGAGCTCTCCTTTGGCTGAGTGCCATCGTGTGTTTCCTAGCAGGAGAAGGCATTCGTGGAGAGAGGCGGATTCCCTGTGTGCAGGCAAAGTGTGTGCTGAGATGATGAGTCGCTGGAGACCGGGGTGGACTCTTCAGACCCAGGATAGGCCTCTGGCAGGTATGTGTCAATGTTTTCTGCCCTTCGCACTCAGCCAGGTATTTGCATACAATGTTACCAGCGGAATTAGTAGTCTCCGGAGAGGCTGCCACATGTCAGCAAGCTTCACCTGGCCAGGGTCCGCCGGTGATGTAGCTACCCCATCAGTCACTACTCTCTAGAGCTTCCAGATAAACTACCAGATCTTGTCTGCCCATGGGCAAGCAGTAGAGCCAGAGGCCTTCCCCCTTTGCTCTTTGGTCTCTAGGCACTCTATCAGGCACTCCAAGCTGTGAAGTGACTCAGGGGGAGAAGGAAGAGATTTCAGAGAATGAACACATCCAGAGAGAGACAGAGAGAGAGAGGCAAGAGATGCTGAGTGGGGATGCCTTGCATAGCGATATCCTCAGGAAAGTGGGAAAGAGGTACCTGGCCTGCTCTGCCAATGCCCTGAACCAGTCCGCACCAGGGGCTCCCCTGTGCCTGCGTAGGCTTTCCCAGGGTGTGCTCAAATCCTGTGGCCACTAGGTGTCATAGGTCATAATGGAGGGCCCTGTGTCATCTGCCTGGCGGGCCAGATCTCTGCCATTGGCTCAGTCTTGTCACCAGGCCCATCATAAGCTCCGCCTACTCTTCCGGTGGTGGGACTGTCTCCATGGTGATGGCAAAGGAGCCTTAGTCCCGCCCACCTGGCCTTGACTTCACCTAGCTGGCCTGCTGACCCTCACTCAGACCTCTGTGTTGATAACAATTAATGTCGGCCAGTGCCCAGGTGTCAGCATCTGGGATAAAGGATTCCGGACCTTGCCTGGGGCAGAAGGCAGCCTAGGTCAGCTGGTACCTGGAAGTCTAGTGACTCGTGACACTGCTGCCAGTGACAGACAAATGGTGACTCCCACACTCACATATCCCCTGGTGGCAGAATGATAGTGATGGGTGGAGAAACATCGCTCCGGAGCACTCGCGCAATGGGGCACCGGCCAAAGGCCAGGGCCAGTAGTGGACGTCGCGGAGCTGAATGGCGAGCCAGTGAAGGGCCCAAGGATTCCTCTTGGATGTGGGAAACATGTCATCCGGGTGCCCACGTCCATAAACCACTGGATTGCTGGGGCCCGGGATGCCAGGATTTCGGCCTTGCCTTCGCAGCCCGGCCACATAGGCAGCCTTCCGCCGGAGGCGGGGATATGTAGACAGCAAAAATGTGGAAAATGGCAGTGTCTCCTCGATTTCTCTGGCATCGGCCTTTTTGAGCGGCATGCTTTTTTCCTAGTAGGATGAGGCACCGACGGAGAAAGGCAGGATTATGTGTGCAGGAAAGGTATGTGCTGAGAAGGTGACAAGGTTGAGACCAGGTTGGGATCTTTAGTCCCAGGAAAGGCCCCTGGCAGGTGTGGGTCAATGTTCTGTGCCCATCCCACTTGGCGTGGGGAGGTTTACACCATACAAAGCAGCAGCGGAATTATTCTTCCCCCAGAGGTTGCGTGTGCCCACAAGCTCCACCTGGCCAGGGTCCGCCCCTACCGTATTGCCCATGTCGATCAACAGAAGCTAAGAGCTTCCAGAGAGACTAACTGCTATTCTCTAGCCACGGGGAAGCGGTACAGCCAGAAGCCTCCCCTGTTTCATCTCCAGGTTCCCTCTCAGGCCCCTCATAGTTGTGATGTGTCTCAGGGGTAGCAAAAAGAGATTTCTTTAAAAGAACACATACAAAGAGGGGCCATAGATGCTGAGGAAGGGCGCCTTGCCTACTGATATCGTAGCGTAAGTGGCAAAGAGGTACCTGCCTGCTGTCCCAGGATGTCGAACGTGTCCACATCAGGGGTTGCCTACTGTGAAGTTATTCCCTGGGTGCCCTCGATTTTGTGGCCAAGGACAGAAGGGGCCGTTGTGTGTCCATGGGTAAAATGGAGGGCTCTGCGGAACCGGCCGGTTAGGCTGGACCTCTCCTATTGGCTGAGAGTTTGTGACCCGTCCCCGTCAGAAGTTCCGGCCAGCCTTGCGGTGGCTGTCTCCATGGTGATTGGGAAGGAAGCCTTAGGCCCCGCACTCAGCCTTCACCTGGCCCTCCTGGCCTCTTTACCCTCATCTAGACCGCTGTGTAGATGAAAGAAAGGATGTCGGCCAGTGACCACGTGTCCTCATTTCCTTTGAAGGATTAAGCTCCTTGCCTGGGCAGAAGACAGCCAAGGTCAGCCTGAGCCTAGACACCTAGTGACCTGTGACACTGCAGACAGTGATAGATGTTGATGTCCACGCTCAGGTAGCCGCAGGTGGCGGATCGAGAGTGGTCGGAGGTGAAGTGTAACTAGAGGTCACACACTCACAAGGGCACGGGCCAAAGGTCGGGAAAAATAGCTGAGGTCGTGGAGCTCTAGCGGAGCCAGTCTAGGGCCGAGGCCTCCCTCCTGTACGTGGCAAAGAGGTGATCCGTATGCCGCCATGCGCAGCCTCTGGACTGCTGGGGCCCTGGATGCCCGGATTTCGGCCTTGTCTTCGGAGAAGTGACGCACATGCAGTGTGCCACCGGAGGCTGTGGCCCAGCAGAGGGCAAAATCTTGAAAATGCGGGCTTCAGTTGACTTTGCCTGAGCTCTCCTTTGGCTGAGTGCCATCGTGTGTTTCCTAGCAGGAGAAGGCATTCGTGGAGAGAGGCGGATTCCCTGTGTGCAGGCAAAGTGTGTGCTGAGATGATGAGTCGCTGGAGACCGGGGTGGACTCTTCAGACCCAGGATAGGCCTCTGGCAGGTATGTGTCAATGTTTTCTGCCCTTCGCACTCAGCCAGGTATTTGCATACAATGTTACCAGCGGAATTAGTAGTCTCCGGAGAGGCTGCCACATGTCAGCAAGCTTCACCTGGCCAGGGTCCGCCGGTGATGTAGCTACCCCATCAGTCACTACTCTCTAGAGCTTCCAGATAAACTACCAGATCTTGTCTGCCCATGGGCAAGCAGTAGAGCCAGAGGCCTTCCCCCTTTGCTCTTTGGTCTCTAGGCACTCTATCAGGCACTCCAAGCTGTGAAGTGACTCAGGGGGAGAAGGAAGAGATTTCAGAGAATGAACACATCCAGAGAGAGACAGAGAGAGAGAGGCAAGAGATGCTGAGTGGGGATGCCTTGCGTAGCGATATCCTCAGGAAAGTGGGAAAGAGGTACCTGGCCTGCTCTGCCAATGCCCTGAACCAGTCCGCACCAGGGGCTCCCCTGTGCCTGCGTAGGCTTTCCCAGGGTGTGCCCAAATCCTGTGGCCACTAGGTGTCATAGGTCATAATGGAGGGCCCTGTGTCATCTGCCTGGCGGGCCAGATCTCTGCCATTGGCTCAGTCTTGTCACCAGGCCCATCATAAGCTCCGCCTACTCTTCCGGTGGTGGGACTGTCTCCATGGTGATGGCAAAGGAGCCTTAGTCCCGCCCACCTGGCCTTGACTTCACCTAGCTGGCCTGCTGACCCTCACTCAGACCTCTGTGTTGATAACAATTAATGTCGGCCAGTGCCCAGGTGTCAGCATCTGGGATAAAGGATTCCGGACCTTGCCTGGGGCAGAAGGCAGCCTAGGTCAGCTGGTACCTGGAAGTCTAGTGACTCGTGACACTGCTGCCAGTGACAGACAAATGGTGACTCCCACACTCACATATCCCCTGGTGGCAGAATGATAGTGATGGGTGGAGAAACATCGCTCCGGAGCACTCGCGCAATGGGGCACCGGCCAAAGGCCAGGGCCAGTAGTGGACGTCGCGGAGCTGAATGGCGAGCCAGTGAAGGGCCCAAGGATTCCTCTTGGATGTGGGAAACATGTCATCCGGGTCCCCACGTCCATAAACCACTGGATTGCTGGGGCCCGGGATGCCAGGATTTCGGCCTTGCCTTCGCAGCCCGGCCACATAGGCAGCCTTCCGCCGGAGGCGGGGATATGTAGACAGCAAAAATGTGGAAAATGGCAGTGTCTCCTCGATTTCTCTGGCATCGGCCTTTTTGAGCGGCATGCTTTTTTCCTAGTAGGATGAGGCACCGACGGAGAAAGGCAGGATTATGTGTGCAGGAAAGGTATGTGCTGAGAAGGTGACAAGGTTGAGACCAGGTTGGGATCTTTAGTCCCAGGAAAGGCCCCTGGCAGGTGTGGGTCAATGTTCTGTGCCCATCCCACTTGGCGTGGGGAGGTTTACACCATACAAAGCAGCAGCGGAATTATTCTTCCCCCAGAGGTTGCGTGTGCCCACAAGCTCCACCTGGCCAGGGTCCGCCCCTACCGTATTGCCCATGTCGATCAACAGAAGCTAAGAGCTTCCAGAGAGACTAACTGCTATTCTCTAGCCACGGGGAAGCGGTACAGCCAGAAGCCTCCCCTGTTTCATCTCCAGGTTCCCTCTCAGGCCCCTCATAGTTGTGATGTGTCTCAGGGGTAGCAAAAAGAGATTTCTTTAAAAGAACACATACAAAGAGGGGCCATAGATGCTGAGGAAGGGCGCCTTGCCTACTGATATCGTAGCGTAAGTGGCAAAGAGGTACCTGCCTGCTGTCCCAGTATGTCGAACGTGTCCACATCAGGGGTTGCCTACTGTGAAGTTATTCCCTGGGTGCCCTCGATTTTGTGGCCAAGGACAGAAGGGGCCGTTGTGTGTCCATGGGTAAAATGGAGGGCTCTGCGGAACCGGCCGGTTAGGCTGGACCTCTCCTATTGGCTGAGAGTTTGTGACCCGTCCCCGTCAGAAGTTCCGGCCAGCCTTGCGGTGGCTGTCTCCATGGTGATTGGGAAGGAAGCCTTAGGCCCCGCACTCAGCCTTCACCTGGCCCACCTGGCCTCTTTACCCTCATCTAGACCGCTGTGTAGATGAAAGAAAGGATGTCGGCCAGTGACCACGTGTCCTCATTTCCTTTGAAGGATTAAGCTCCTTGCCTGGGCAGAAGACAGCCAAGGTCAGCCTGAGCCTAGACACCTAGTGACCTGTGACACTGCAGACAGTGATAGATGTTGATGTCCACGCTCAGGTAGCCGCAGGTGGCGGATCGAGAGTGGTCGGAGGTGAAGTGTAACTAGAGGTCACACACTCACAAGGGCACGGGCCAAAGGTCGGGAAAAATAGCTGAGGTCGTGGAGCTCTAGCGGAGCCAGTCTAGGGCCGAGGCCTCCCTCCTGTACGTGGCAAAGAGGTGATCCGTATGCCGCCATGCGCAGCCTCTGGACTGCTGGGGCCCTGGATGCCCGGATTTCGGCCTTGTCTTCGGAGAAGTGAGGCACATGCAGTGTGCCACCGGAGGCTGTGGCCCAGCAGAGGGCAAAATCTTGAAAATGCGGGCTTCAGTTGACTTTGCCTGAGCTCTCCTTTGGCTGAGTGCCATCGTGTGTTTCCTAGCAGGAGAAGGCATTCGTGGAGAGAGGCGGATTCCCTGTGTGCAGGCAAAGTGTGTGCTGAGATGATGAGTCGCTGGAGACCGGGGTGGACTCTTCAGACCCAGGATAGGCCTCTGGCAGGTATGTGTCAATGTTTTCTGCCCTTCGCACTCAGCCAGGTATTTGCATACAATGTTACCAGCGGAATTAGTAGTCTCCGGAGAGGCTGCCACATGTCAGCAAGCTTCACCTGGCCAGGGTCCGCCGGTGATGTAGCTACCCCATCAGTCACTACTCTCTAGAGCTTCCAGATAAACTACCAGATCTTGTCTGCCCATGGGCAAGCAGTAGAGCCAGAGGCCTTCCCCCTTTGCTCTTTGGTCTCTAGGCACTCTATCAGGCACTCCAAGCTGTGAAGTGACTCAGGGGGAGAAGGAAGAGATTTCAGAGAATGAACACATCCAGAGAGAGACAGAGAGAGAGAGGCAAGAGATGCTGAGTGGGGATGCCTTGCGTAGCGATATCCTCAGGAAAGTGGGAAAGAGGTACCTGGCCTGCTCTGCCAATGCCCTGAACCAGTCCGCACCAGGGGCTCCCCTGTGCCTGCGTAGGCTTTCCCAGGGTGTGCCCAAATCCTGTGGCCACTAGGTGTCATAGGTCATAATGGAGGGCCCTGTGTCATCTGCCTGGCGGGCCAGATCTCTGCCATTGGCTCAGTCTTGTCACCAGGCCCATCATAAGCTCCGCCTACTCTTCCGGTGGTGGGACTGTCTCCATGGTGATGGCAAAGGAGCCTTAGTCCCGCCCACCTGGCCTTGACTTCACCTAGCTGGCCTGCTGACCCTCACTCAGACCTCTGTGTTGATAACAATTAATGTCGGCCAGTGCCCAGGTGTCAGCATCTGGGATAAAGGATTCCGGACCTTGCCTGGGGCAGAAGGCAGCCTAGGTCAGCTGGTACCTGGAAGTCTAGTGACTCGTGACACTGCTGCCAGTGACAGACAAATGGTGACTCCCACACTCACATATCCCCTGGTGGCAGAATGATAGTGATGGGTGGAGAAACATCGCTCCGGAGCACTCGCGCAATGGGGCACCGGCCAAAGGCCAGGGCCAGTAGTGGACGTCGCGGAGCTGAATGGCGAGCCAGTGAAGGGCCCAAGGATTCCTCTTGTATGTGGGAAACATGTCATCCGGGTCCCCACGTCCATAAACCACTGGATTGCTGGGGCCCGGGATGCCAGGATTTCGGCCTTGCCTTCGCAGCCCGGCCACATAGGCAGCCTTCCGCCGGAGGCGGGGATATGTAGACAGCAAAAATGTGGAAAATGGCAGTGTCTCCTCGATTTCTCTGGCATCGGCCTTTTTGAGCGGCATGTTTTTTTCCTAGTAGGATGAGGCACCGACGGAGAAAGGCAGGATTATGTGTGCAGGAAAGGTATGTGCTGAGAAGGTGACAAGGTTGAGACCAGGTTGGGATCTTTAGTCCCAGGAAAGGCCCCTGGCAGGTGTGGGTCAATGTTCTGTGCCCATCCCACTTGGCGTGGGGAGGTTTACACCATACAAAGCAGCAGCGGAATTATTCTTCCCCCAGAGGTTGCGTGTGCCCACAAGCTCCACCTGGCCAGGGTCCGCCCCTACCGTATTGCCCATGTCGATCAACAGAAGCTAAGAGCTTCCAGAGAGACTAACTGCTATTCTCTAGCCACGGGGAAGCGGTACAGCCAGAAGCCTCCCCTGTTTCATCTCCAGGTTCCCTCTCAGGCCCCTCATAGTTGTGATGTGTCTCAGGGGTAGCAAAAAGAGATTTCTTTAAAAGAACACATACAAAGAGGGGCCATAGATGCTGAGGAAGGGCGCCTTGCCTACTGATATCGTAGCGTAAGTGGCAAAGAGGTACCTGCCTGCTGTCCCAGGATGTCGAACGTGTCCACATCAGGGGTTGCCTACTGTGAAGTTATTCCCTGGGTGCCCTCGATTTTGTGGCCAAGGACAGAAGGGGCCGTTGTGTGTCCATGGGTAAAATGGAGGGCTCTGCGGAACCGGCCGGTTAGGCTGGACCTCTCCTATTGGCTGAGAGTTTGTGACCCGTCCCCGTCAGAAGTTCCGGCCAGCCTTGCGGTGGCTGTCTCCATGGTGATTGGGAAGGAAGCCTTAGGCCCCGCACTCAGCCTTCACCTGGCCCTCCTGGCCTCTTTACCCTCATCTAGACCGCTGTGTAGATGAAAGAAAGGATGTCGGCCAGTGACCACGTGTCCTCATTTCCTTTGAAGGATTAAGCTCCTTGCCTGGGCAGAAGACAGCCAAGGTCAGCCTGAGCCTAGACACCTAGTGACCTGTGACACTGCAGACAGTGATAGATGTTGATGTCCACGCTCAGGTAGCCGCAGGTGGCGGATCGAGAGTGGTCGGAGGTGAAGTGTAACTAGAGGTCACACACTCACAAGGGCACGGGCCAAAGGTCGGGAAAAATAGCTGAGGTCGTGGAGCTCTAGCGGAGCCAGTCTAGGGCCGAGGCCTCCCTCCTGTACGTGGCAAAGAGGTGATCCGTATGCCGCCATGCGCAGCCTCTGGACTGCTGGGGCCCTGGATGCCCGGATTTCGGCCTTGTCTTCGGAGAAGTGACGCACATGCAGTGTGCCACCGGAGGCTGTGGCCCAGCAGAGGGCAAAATCTTGAAAATGCGGGCTTCAGTTGACTTTGCCTGAGCTCTCCTTTGGCTGAGTGCCATCGTGTGTTTCCTAGCAGGAGAAGGCATTCGTGGAGAGAGGCGGATTCCCTGTGTGCAGGCAAAGTGTGTGCTGAGATGATGAGTCGCTGGAGACCGGGGTGGACTCTTCAGACCCAGGATAGGCCTCTGGCAGGTATGTGTCAATGTTTTCTGCCCTTCGCACTCAGCCAGGTATTTGCATACAATGTTACCAGCGGAATTAGTAGTCTCCGGAGAGGCTGCCACATGTCAGCAAGCTTCACCTGGCCAGGGTCCGCCGGTGATGTAGCTACCCCATCAGTCACTACTCTCTAGAGCTTCCAGATAAACTACCAGATCTTGTCTGCCCATGGGCAAGCAGTAGAGCCAGAGGCCTTCCCCCTTTGCTCTTTGGTCTCTAGGCACTCTATCAGGCACTCCAAGCTGTGAAGTGACTCAGGGGGAGAAGGAAGAGATTTCAGAGAATGAACACATCCAGAGAGAGACAGAGAGAGAGAGGCAAGAGATGCTGAGTGGGGATGCCTTGCGTAGCGATATCCTCAGGAAAGTGGGAAAGAGGTACCTGGCCTGCTCTGCCAATGCCCTGAACCAGTCCGCACCAGGGGCTCCCCTGTGCCTGCGTAGGCTTTCCCAGGGTGTGCCCAAATCCTGTGGCCACTAGGTGTCATAGGTCATAATGGAGGGCCCTGTGTCATCTGCCTGGCGGGCCAGATCTCTGCCATTGGCTCAGTCTTGTCACCAGGCCCATCATAAGCTCCGCCTACTCTTCCGGTGGTGGGACTGTCTCCATGGTGATGGCAAAGGAGCCTTAGTCCCGCCCACCTGGCCTTGACTTCACCTAGCTGGCCTGCTGACCCTCACTCAGACCTCTGTGTTGATAACAATTAATGTCGGCCAGTGCCCAGGTGTCAGCATCTGGGATAAAGGATTCCGGACCTTGCCTGGGGCAGAAGGCAGCCTAGGTCAGCTGGTACCTGGAAGTCTAGTGACTCGTGACACTGCTGCCAGTGACAGACAAATGGTGACTCCCACACTCACATATCCCCTGGTGGCAGAATGATAGTGATGGGTGGAGAAACATCGCTCCGGAGCACTCGCGCAATGGGGCACCGGCCAAAGGCCAGGGCCAGTAGTGGACGTCGCGGAGCTGAATGGCGAGCCAGTGAAGGGCCCAAGGATTCCTCTTGTATGTGGGAAACATGTCATCCGGGTCCCCACGTCCATAAACCACTGGATTGCTGGGGCCCGGGATGCCAGGATTTCGGCCTTGCCTTCGCAGCCCGGCCACATAGGCAGCCTTCCGCCGGAGGCGGGGATATGTAGACAGCAAAAATGTGGAAAATGGCAGTGTCTCCTCGATTTCTCTGGCATCGGCCTTTTTGAGCGGCATGCTTTTTTCCTAGTAGGATGAGGCACCGACGGAGAAAGGCAGGATTATGTGTGCAGGAAAGGTATGTGCTGAGAAGGTGACAAGGTTGAGACCAGGTTGGGATCTTTAGTCCCAGGAAAGGCCCCTGGCAGGTGTGGGTCAATGTTCTGTGCCCATCCCACTTGGCGTGGGGAGGTTTACACCATACAAAGCAGCAGCGGAATTATTCTTCCCCCAGAGGTTGCGTGTGCCCACAAGCTCCACCTGGCCAGGGTCCGCCCCTACCGTATTGCCCATGTCGATCAACAGAAGCTAAGAGCTTCCAGAGAGACTAACTGCTATTCTCTAGCCACGGGGAAGCGGTACAGCCAGAAGCCTCCCCTGTTTCATCTCCAGGTTCCCTCTCAGGCCCCTCATAGTTGTGATGTGTCTCAGGGGTAGCAAAAAGAGATTTCTTTAAAAGAACACATACAAAGAGGGGCCATAGATGCTGAGGAAGGGCGCCTTGCCTACTGATATCGTAGCGTAAGTGGCAAAGAGGTACCTGCCTGCTGTCCCAGTATGTCGAACGTGTCCACATCAGGGGTTGCCTACTGTGAAGTTATTCCCTGGGTGCCCTCGATTTTGTGGCCAAGGACAGAAGGGGCCGTTGTGTGTCCATGGGTAAAATGGAGGGCTCTGCGGAACCGGCCGGTTAGGCTGGACCTCTCCTATTGGCTGAGAGTTTGTGACCCGTCCCCGTCAGAAGTTCCGGCCAGCCTTGCGGTGGCTGTCTCCATGGTGATTGGGAAGGAAGCCTTAGGCCCCGCACTCAGCCTTCACCTGGCCCACCTGGCCTCTTTACCCTCATCTAGACCGCTGTGTAGATGAAAGAAAGGATGTCGGCCAGTGACCACGTGTCCTCATTTCCTTTGAAGGATTAAGCTCCTTGCCTGGGCAGAAGACAGCCAAGGTCAGCCTGAGCCTAGACACCTAGTGACCTGTGACACTGCAGACAGTGATAGATGTTGATGTCCACGCTCAGGTAGCCGCAGGTGGCGGATCGAGAGTGGTCGGAGGTGAAGTGTAACTAGAGGTCACACACTCACAAGGGCACGGGCCAAAGGTCGGGAAAAATAGCTGAGGTCGTGGAGCTCTAGCGGAGCCAGTCTAGGGCCGAGGCCTCCCTCCTGTACGTGGCAAAGAGGTGATCCGTATGCCGCCATGCGCAGCCTCTGGACTGCTGGGGCCCTGGATGCCCGGATTTCGGCCTTGTCTTCGGAGAAGTGACGCACATGCAGTGTGCCACCGGAGGCTGTGGCCCAGCAGAGGGCAAAATCTTGAAAATGCGGGCTTCAGTTGACTTTGCCTGAGCTCTCCTTTGGCTGAGTGCCATCGTGTGTTTCCTAGCAGGAGAAGGCATTCGTGGAGAGAGGCGGATTCCCTGTGTGCAGGCAAAGTGTGTGCTGAGATGATGAGTCGCTGGAGACCGGGGTGGACTCTTCAGACCCAGGATAGGCCTCTGGCAGGTATGTGTCAATGTTTTCTGCCCTTCGCACTCAGCCAGGTATTTGCATACAATGTTACCAGCGGAATTAGTAGTCTCCGGAGAGGCTGCCACATGTCAGCAAGCTTCACCTGGCCAGGGTCCGCCGGTGATGTAGCTACCCCATCAGTCACTACTCTCTAGAGCTTCCAGATAAACTACCAGATCTTGTCTGCCCATGGGCAAGCAGTAGAGCCAGAGGCCTTCCCCCTTTGCTCTTTGGTCTCTAGGCACTCTATCAGGCACTCCAAGCTGTGAAGTGACTCAGGGGGAGAAGGAAGAGATTTCAGAGAATGAACACATCCAGAGAGAGACAGAGAGAGAGAGGCAAGAGATGCTGAGTGGGGATGCCTTGCGTAGCGATATCCTCAGGAAAGTGGGAAAGAGGTACCTGGCCTGCTCTGCCAATGCCCTGAACCAGTCCGCACCAGGGGCTCCCCTGTGCCTGCGTAGGCTTTCCCAGGGTGTGCCCAAATCCTGTGGCCACTAGGTGTCATAGGTCATAATGGAGGGCCCTGTGTCATCTGCCTGGCGGGCCAGATCTCTGCCATTGGCTCAGTCTTGTCACCAGGCCCATCATAAGCTCCGCCTACTCTTCCGGTGGTGGGACTGTCTCCATGGTGATGGCAAAGGAGCCTTAGTCCCGCCCACCTGGCCTTGACTTCACCTAGCTGGCCTGCTGACCCTCACTCAGACCTCTGTGTTGATAACAATTAATGTCGGCCAGTGCCCAGGTGTCAGCATCTGGGATAAAGGATTCCGGACCTTGCCTGGGGCAGAAGGCAGCCTAGGTCAGCTGGTACCTGGAAGTCTAGTGACTCGTGACACTGCTGCCAGTGACAGACAAATGGTGACTCCCACACTCACATATCCCCTGGTGGCAGAATGATAGTGATGGGTGGAGAAACATCGCTCCGGAGCACTCGCGCAATGGGGCACCGGCCAAAGGCCAGGGCCAGTAGTGGACGTCGCGGAGCTGAATGGCGAGCCAGTGAAGGGCCCAAGGATTCCTCTTGTATGTGGGAAACATGTCATCCGGGTCCCCACGTCCATAAACCACTGGATTGCTGGGGCCCGGGATGCCAGGATTTCGGCCTTGCCTTCGCAGCCCGGCCACATAGGCAGCCTTCCGCCGGAGGCGGGGATATGTAGACAGCAAAAATGTGGAAAATGGCAGTGTCTCCTCGATTTCTCTGGCATCGGCCTTTTTGAGCGGCATGTTTTTTTCCTAGTAGGATGAGGCACCGACGGAGAAAGGCAGGATTATGTGTGCAGGAAAGGTATGTGCTGAGAAGGTGACAAGGTTGAGACCAGGTTGGGATCTTTAGTCCCAGGAAAGGCCCCTGGCAGGTGTGGGTCAATGTTCTGTGCCCATCCCACTTGGCGTGGGGAGGTTTACACCATACAAAGCAGCAGCGGAATTATTCTTCCCCCAGAGGTTGCGTGTGCCCACAAGCTCCACCTGGCCAGGGTCCGCCCCTACCGTATTGCCCATGTCGATCAACAGAAGCTAAGAGCTTCCAGAGAGACTAACTGCTATTCTCTAGCCACGGGGAAGCGGTACAGCCAGAAGCCTCCCCTGTTTCATCTCCAGGTTCCCTCTCAGGCCCCTCATAGTTGTGATGTGTCTCAGGGGTAGCAAAAAGAGATTTCTTTAAAAGAACACATACAAAGAGGGGCCATAGATGCTGAGGAAGGGCGCCTTGCCTACTGATATCGTAGCGTAAGTGGCAAAGAGGTACCTGCCTGCTGTCCCAGGATGTCGAACGTGTCCACATCAGGGGTTGCCTACTGTGAAGTTATTCCCTGGGTGCCCTCGATTTTGTGGCCAAGGACAGAAGGGGCCGTTGTGTGTCCATGGGTAAAATGGAGGGCTCTGCGGAACCGGCCGGTTAGGCTGGACCTCTCCTATTGGCTGAGAGTTTGTGACCCGTCCCCGTCAGAAGTTCCGGCCAGCCTTGCGGTGGCTGTCTCCATGGTGATTGGGAAGGAAGCCTTAGGCCCCGCACTCAGCCTTCACCTGGCCCTCCTGGCCTCTTTACCCTCATCTAGACCGCTGTGTAGATGAAAGAAAGGATGTCGGCCAGTGACCACGTGTCCTCATTTCCTTTGAAGGATTAAGCTCCTTGCCTGGGCAGAAGACAGCCAAGGTCAGCCTGAGCCTAGACACCTAGTGACCTGTGACACTGCAGACAGTGATAGATGTTGATGTCCACGCTCAGGTAGCCGCAGGTGGCGGATCGAGAGTGGTCGGAGGTGAAGTGTAACTAGAGGTCACACACTCACAAGGGCACGGGCCAAAGGTCGGGAAAAATAGCTGAGGTCGTGGAGCTCTAGCGGAGCCAGTCTAGGGCCGAGGCCTCCCTCCTGTACGTGGCAAAGAGGTGATCCGTATGCCGCCATGCGCAGCCTCTGGACTGCTGGGGCCCTGGATGCCCGGATTTCGGCCTTGTCTTCGGAGAAGTGACGCACATGCAGTGTGCCACCGGAGGCTGTGGCCCAGCAGAGGGCAAAATCTTGAAAATGCGGGCTTCAGTTGACTTTGCCTGAGCTCTCCTTTGGCTGAGTGCCATCGTGTGTTTCCTAGCAGGAGAAGGCATTCGTGGAGAGAGGCGGATTCCCTGTGTGCAGGCAAAGTGTGTGCTGAGATGATGAGTCGCTGGAGACCGGGGTGGACTCTTCAGACCCAGGATAGGCCTCTGGCAGGTATGTGTCAATGTTTTCTGCCCTTCGCACTCAGCCAGGTATTTGCATACAATGTTACCAGCGGAATTAGTAGTCTCCGGAGAGGCTGCCACATGTCAGCAAGCTTCACCTGGCCAGGGTCCGCCGGTGATGTAGCTACCCCATCAGTCACTACTCTCTAGAGCTTCCAGATAAACTACCAGATCTTGTCTGCCCATGGGCAAGCAGTAGAGCCAGAGGCCTTCCCCCTTTGCTCTTTGGTCTCTAGGCACTCTATCAGGCACTCCAAGCTGTGAAGTGACTCAGGGGGAGAAGGAAGAGATTTCAGAGAATGAACACATCCAGAGAGAGACAGAGAGAGAGAGGCAAGAGATGCTGAGTGGGGATGCCTTGCGTAGCGATATCCTCAGGAAAGTGGGAAAGAGGTACCTGGCCTGCTCTGCCAATGCCCTGAACCAGTCCGCACCAGGGGCTCCCCTGTGCCTGCGTAGGCTTTCCCAGGGTGTGCTCAAATCCTGTGGCCACTAGGTGTCATAGGTCATAATGGAGGGCCCTGTGTCATCTGCCTGGCGGGCCAGATCTCTGCCATTGGCTCAGTCTTGTCACCAGGCCCATCATAAGCTCCGCCTACTCTTCCGGTGGTGGGACTGTCTCCATGGTGATGTCAAAGGAGCCTTAGTCCCGCCCACCTGGCCTTGACTTCACCTAGCTGGCCTGCTGACCCTCACTCAGACCTCTGTGTTGATAACAATTAATGTCGGCCAGTGCCCAGGTGTCAGCATCTGGGATAAAGGATTCCGGACCTTGCCTGGGGCAGAAGGCAGCCTAGGTCAGCTGGTACCTGGAAGTCTAGTGACTCGTGACACTGCTGCCAGTGACAGACAAATGGTGACTCCCACACTCACATATCCCCTGGTGGCAGAATGATAGTGATGGGTGGAGAAACATCGCTCCGGAGCACTCGCGCAATGGGGCACCGGCCAAAGGCCAGGGCCAGTAGTGGACGTCGCGGAGCTGAATGGCGAGCCAGTGAAGGGCCCAAGGATTCCTCTTGGATGTGGGAAACATGTCATCCGGGTCCCCACGTCCATAAACCACTGGATTGCTGGGGCCCGGGATGCCAGGATTTCGGCCTTGCCTTCGCAGCCCGGCCACATAGGCAGCCTTCCGCCGGAGGCGGGGATATGTAGACAGCAAAAATGTGGAAAATGGCAGTGTCTCCTCGATTTCTCTGGCATCGGCCTTTTTGAGCGGCACGCTTTTTTCCTAGTAGGATGAGGCACCGACGGAGAAAGGCAGGATTATGTGTGCAGGAAAGGTATGTGCTGAGAAGGTGACAAGGTTGAGACCAGGTTGGGATCTTTAGTCCCAGGAAAGGCCCCTGGCAGGTGTGGGTCAATGTTCTGTGCCCATCCCACTTGGCGTGGGGAGGTTTACACCATACAAAGCAGCAGCGGAATTATTCTTCCCCCAGAGGTTGCGTGTGCCCACAAGCTCCACCTGGCCAGGGTCCGCCCCTACCGTATTGCCCATGTCGATCAACAGAAGCTAAGAGCTTCCAGAGAGACTAACTGCTATTCTCTAGCCACGGGGAAGCGGTACAGCCAGAAGCCTCCCCTGTTTCATCTCCAGGTTCCCTCTCAGGCCCCTCATAGTTGTGATGTGTCTCAGGGGTAGCAAAAAGAGATTTCTTTAAAAGAACACATACAAAGAGGGGCCATAGATGCTGAGGAAGGGCGCCTTGCCTACTGATATCGTAGCGTAAGTGGCAAAGAGGTACCTGCCTGCTGTCCCAGGATGTCGAACGTGTCCACATCAGGGGTTGCCTACTGTGAAGTTATTCCCTGGGTGCCCTCGATTTTGTGGCCAAGGACAGAAGGGGCCGTTGTGTGTCCATGGGTAAAATGGAGGGCTCTGCGGAACCAGCCGGTTAGGCTGGACCTCTCCTATTGGCTGAGAGTTTGTGACCCGTCCCCGTCAGAAGTTCCGGCCAGCCTTGCGGTGGCTGTCTCCATGGTGATTGGGAAGGAAGCCTTAGGCCCTGCACTCAGCCTTCACCTGGCCCACCTGGCCTCTTTACCCTCATCTAGACCGCTGTGTAGATGAAAGAAAGGATGTCGGCCAGTGACCACGTGTCCTCATTTCCTTTGAAGGATTAAGCTCCTTGCCTGGGCAGAAGACAGCCAAGGTCAGCCTGAGCCTAGACACCTAGTGACCTGTGACACTGCAGACAGTGATAGATGTTGATGTCCACGCTCAGGTAGCCGCAGGTGGCGGATCGAGAGTGGTCGGAGGTGAAGTGTAACTAGAGGTCACACACTCACGAGGGCACGGGCCAAAGGTCGGGAAAAATAGCTGAGGTCGTGGAGCTCTAGCGGAGCCAGTCTAGGGCCGAGGCCTCCCTCCTGTACGTGGCAAAGAGGTGATCCGTATGCCGCCATGCGCAGCCTCTGGACTGCTGGGGCCCTGGATGCCCGGATTTCGGCCTTGTCTTCGGAGAAGTGAGGCACATGCAGTGTGCCACCGGAGGCTGTGGCCCAGCAGAGGGCAAAATCTTGAAAATGCGGGCTTCAGTTGACTTTGCCTGAGCTCTCCTTTGGCTGAGTGCCATCCTGTGTTTCCTAGCAGGAGAAGGCATTCGTGGAGAGAGGCGGATTCCCTGTGTGCAGGCAAAGTGTGTGCTGAGATGATGAGTCGCTGGAGACCGGGGTGGGCTCTTCAGACCCAGGATAGGCCTCTGGCAGGTATGTGTCAATGTTTTCTGCCCTTCGCACTCAGCCAGGTATTTGCATACAATGTTACCAGCGGAATTAGTAGTCTCCGGAGAGGCTGCCACATGTCAGCAAGCTTCACCTGGCCAGGGTCCGCCGGTGATGTAGCTACCCCATCAGTCACTACTCTCTAGAGCTTCCAGATAAACTACCAGATCTTGTCTGCCCATGGGCAAGCAGTAGAGCCAGAGGCCTTCCCCCTTTGCTCTTTGGTCTCTAGGCACTCTATCAGGCACTCCAAGCTGTGAAGTGACTCAGGGGGAGAAGGAAGAGATTTCAGAGAATGAACACATCCAGAGAGAGACAGAGAGAGAGAGGCAAGAGATGCTGAGTGGGGATGCCTTGCGTAGCGATATCCTCAGGAAAGTGGGAAAGAGGTACCTGGCCTGCTCTGCCAATGCCCTGAACCAGTCCGCACCAGGGGCTCCCCTGTGCCTGCGTAGGCTTTCCCAGGGTGTGCTCAAATCCTGTGGCCACTAGGTGTCATAGGTCATAATGGAGGGCCCTGTGTCATCTGCCTGGCGGGCCAGATCTCTGCCATTGGCTCAGTCTTGTCACCAGGCCCATCATAAGCTCCGCCTACTCTTCCGGTGGTGGGACTGTCTCCATGGTGATGGCAAAGGAGCCTTAGTCCCGCCCACCTGGCCTTGACTTCACCTAGCTGGCCTGCTGACCCTCACTCAGACCTCTGTGTTGATAACAATTAATGTCGGCCAGTGCCCAGGTGTCAGCATCTGGGATAAAGGATTCCGGACCTTGCCTGGGGCAGAAGGCAGCCTAGGTCAGCTGGTACCTGGAAGTCTAGTGACTCGTGACACTGCTGCCAGTGACAGACAAATGGTGACTCCCACACTCACATATCCCCTGGTGGCAGAATGATAGTGATGGGTGGAGAAACATCGCTCCGGAGCACTCGCGCAATGGGGCACCGGCCAAAGGCCAGGGCCAGTAGTGGACGTCGCGGAGCTGAATGGCGAGCCAGTGAAGGGCCCAAGGATTCCTCTTGGATGTGGGAAACATGTCATCCGGGTCCCCACGTCCATAAACCACTGGATTGCTGGGGCCCGGGATGCCAGGATTTCGGCCTTGCCTTCGCAGCCCGGCCACATAGGCAGCCTTCCGCCGGAGGCGGGGATATGTAGACAGCAAAAATGTGGAAAATGGCACTGTCTCCTCGATTTCTCTGGCATCGGCCTTTTTGAGCGGCATGCTTTTTTCCTAGTAGGATGAGGCACCGACGGAGAAAGGCAGGATTATGTGTGCAGGAAAGGTATGTGCTGAGAAGGTGACAAGGTTGAGACCAGGTTGGGATCTTTAGTCCCAGGAAAGGCCCCTGGCAGGTGTGGGTCAATGTTCTGTGCCCATCCCACTTGGCGTGGGGAGGTTTACACCATACAAAGCAGCAGCGGAATTATTCTTCCCCCAGAGGTTGCGTGTGCCCACAAGCTCCACCTGGCCAGGGTCCGCCCCTACCGTATTGCCCATGTCGATCAACAGAAGCTAAGAGCTTCCAGAGAGACTAACTGCTATTCTCTAGCCACGGGGAAGCGGTACAGCCAGAAGCCTCCCCTGTTTCATCTCCAGGTTCCCTCTCAGGCCCCTCATAGTTGTGATGTGTCTCAGGGGTAGCAAAAAGAGATTTCTTTAAAAGAACACATACAAAGAGGGGCCATAGATGCTGAGGAAGGGCGCCTTGCCTACTGATATCGTAGCGTAAGTGGCAAAGAGGTACCTGCCTGCTGTCCCAGGATGTCGAACGTGTCCACATCAGGGGTTGCCTACTGTGAAGTTATTCCCTGGGTGCCCTCGATTTTGTGGCCAAGGACAGAAGGGGCCGTTGTGTGTCCATGGGTAAAATGGAGGGCTCTGCGGAACCGGCCGGTTAGGCTGGACCTCTCCTATTGGCTGAGAGTTTGTGACCCGTCCCCGTCAGAAGTTCCGGCCAGCCTTGCGGTGGCTGTCTCCATGGTGATTGGGAAGGAAGCCTTAGGCCCCGCACTCAGCCTTCACCTGGCCCACCTGGCCTCTTTACCCTCATCTAGACCGCTGTGTAGATGAAAGAAAGGATGTCGGCCAGTGACCACGTGTCCTCATTTCCTTTGAAGGATTAAGCTCCTTGCCTGGGCAGAAGACAGCCAAGGTCAGCCTGAGCCTAGACACCTAGTGACCTGTGACACTGCAGACAGTGATAGATGTTGATGTCCACGCTCAGGTAGCCGCAGGTGGCGGATCGAGAGTGGTCGGAGGTGAAGTGTAACTAGAGGTCACACACTCACGAGGGCACGGGCCAAAGGTCGGGAAAAATAGCTGAGGTCGTGGAGCTCTAGCGGAGCCAGTCTAGGGCCGAGGCCTCCCTCCTGTACGTGGCAAAGAGGTGATCCGTATGCCGCCATGCGCAGCCTCTGGACTGCTGGGGCCCTGGATGCCCGGATTTCGGCCTTGTCTTCGGAGAAGTGAGGCACATGCAGTGTGCCACCGGAGGCTGTGGCCCAGCAGAGGGCAAAATCTTGAAAATGCGGGCTTCAGTTGACTTTGCCTGAGCTCTCCTTTGGCTGAGTGCCATCCTGTGTTTCCTAGCAGGAGAAGGCATTCGTGGAGAGAGGCGGATTCCCTGTGTGCAGGCAAAGTGTGTGCTGAGATGATGAGTCGCTGGAGACCGGGGTGGACTCTTCAGACCCAGGATAGGCCTCTGGCAGGTATGTGTCAATGTTTTCTGCCCTTCGCACTCAGCCAGGTATTTGCATACAATGTTACCAGCGGAATTAGTAGTCTCCGGAGAGGCTGCCACATGTCAGCAAGCTTCACCTGGCCAGGGTCCGCCGGTGATGTAGCTACCCCATCAGTCACTACTCTCTAGAGCTTCCAGATAAACTACCAGATCTTGTCTGCCCATGGGCAAGCAGTAGAGCCAGAGGCCTTCCCCCTTTGCTCTTTGGTCTCTAGGCACTCTATCAGGCACTCCAAGCTGTGAAGTGACTCAGGGGGAGAAGGAAGAGATTTCAGAGAATGAACACATCCAGAGAGAGACAGAGAGAGAGAGGCAAGAGATGCTGAGTGGGGATGCCTTGCGTAGCGATATCCTCAGGAAAGTGGGAAAGAGGTACCTGGCCTGCTCTGCCAATGCCCTGAACCAGTCCGCACCAGGGGCTCCCCTGTGCCTGCGTAGGCTTTCCCAGGGTGTGCTCAAATCCTGTGGCCACTAGGTGTCATAGGTCATAATGGAGGGCCCTGTGTCATCTGCCTGGCGGGCCAGATCTCTGCCATTGGCTCAGTCTTGTCACCAGGCCCATCATAAGCTCCGCCCACTTTTTCGGTGGTGGGACTGTCTCCATGGTGATGGCAAAGAAGCCTTAGCCCCGCCCACCTGGCCTTCACTTCACCTACCTGGCCTGCTAACCCTCGCTCAGACCTCTGTGTTGATAAAAATGTCTGTCCGCCAATGCCCAGGTGTCAGCATCTGGGATAAAGGATTCGGGACCTTGCCTGGGGCAGAAGACAGCCGAGGTCAGTGGTACGTAAAAGTCTAGTGACTTGTGACAGTGCTGCCAGTGACAAATGTGACTCTCACACTCACATATCCCCTGGTGGCAGAATGATAGTGACGGGTGGAGAAACGTCGATGCGGAGCACACGTTCAATGCGGCACCAGCCAAAAGCCAGGGCCAGGAGTGGACGTCGTGGAGCTGAATTGCGAGCCAGTGAAGTGCCCAAGGATTCCTCCTGTATGTGGCAAAGAGGTCATACATGTCCCCACGTCCATAAACCATTGGACAGCCGAGCTGCCAGGGTTTTGACCTTGCCTTCACAGCCCGCCAACATACGCAGCTTTCTACCGGAGGCGGGGGTATATAGACAGCAAAAATTTGGAAAATGGCAGTGTCTCCTCGATTTCCCTGGCATCGGCCTTTTTGAGCGGCATGCTTTTTTTCCTAGGAGGATAAGATACTGATGGAGAAAGGGAGGATTATGTGTACAGGAAAGGTGTGTGCTGAGAGGGTGACGACGTTGAGACCAGGTTGGGATGTTTAGTCCCAGGAAGCCCCCTGGCAGGTGTGGGTCAATGTTCTATGCCCATCCCACTTGGCAGGGGGAGATTTAGACTATACAAGGCAGCAGCGGAATTATTTGTCGCCGGAGAGGTTGCATCTGCCCACAAGCTCCACCTGTTCAGGTTCCAAACCTACTGTATTGCACATTTCAGTCAACAGAAGTTAAGACCTTCCAGAGAGACTACCTGCTATTCCCTATCCACGGGGAAGCGGTACAGCCAGAAGCCTCCCCTGTTTCATCTCCAGGCTCTCTCTCAGGCCCCTCATACTTGTGATGTGTCTCAGGGTTAGAATGAAGGGATTTCTCTGAATGAACACATACAGAGAGAGGCCGTAGATGCTGAGGAAGGGCGCCTTACCTACTGATGTCCTAGCATAAGTGGAACAGAGGAACCTTCCTGCTCTCCAGGTGTGTCAAACCTATCCACAGCAGGGGTTTCCACCTATTAAGATGTTACTGGAATAAGGTTCTTGCCTCTCACTGGTCAGGAATGAGTAGGTAAGGCATGTATCTTTCTGGAAGATGCTTGTAATTGGAGATTAGGAGGGCCTAGAGCAATGTTTACCCTCATCTCACAGAATAAAAGAAGGGCCTGAGTTTTTAAAGTTCTTTGGCAGGATAAGGTTTGTGTTTACTTATTGGCATAGGTGGGGATATGTTAACTAAGGTGCTTGGCGAGTAGCTTTCCAAGATGGCTTCTGTCCTGGACGCTGCTGGGATTCGTAGCAGGATGTATCATGGGATGTCACGCCTGGGCAGTTTCCTGCTCTCTGGATTCTATTCCCTGTCTGGGTCTGTAGCCCCTCATTGCCGCTGTCGGAAGGTCTCACAGCATTCACAGGTGGATGTTTTGTGCATGTCCTTGTGCCTGGTTTTCTGCAGCTTTTTCTGAAAAGCAACTTTAAGGAATTTTGTGAGCTGTTTTTAGATACCCTGCCTACCCCAATGCTCTGGCGAATGGCTCTGTTTTTGCGCCCCGGCCTATTTCTTGTTACTTGGCAGATTTGTGGGCCCCTCTGTTCTTTGTCTTACGAAGTCTCTGGGTTCCACACTCATCCCCCTATTACCTCTCTTATAATATAGTGTATTTCTCTTTTACTTACTTCTCCTCTAAGCACACCAGTCTCTTCACTATTTCTCAAACAGGCACCCTCTAATCTCAGGCCTTTGCTCACTTGTCTTACTCCCCCGAGAGATTCAACCCCATAAATCTTTATGGGAATGTGGATGAAGGTCTCTGCTTCTGTAACTTCTACATGCTGGACTGGGCATTGTTTTTCCTAACGGAGCAGAAGTCTTTCACTACCTGATCTAAGTTACTATCAGTACCCCATCTTAGGGAATCAGTTGGTAGCCTTGCATGACCAGGATCTTGGCCTGACTAAAAGCTTAAACAGGCAGGGAATAATAATATTATTCCCCCCGTTAAGGCTGTAGACACTACGGTGGCTTCTGTCATGGAAAGACCTTGGTGGTCTAAATCGGGGAACTATTTGTTTTAATAGCCCTTTTCTTTTTATACATTAGACAATAGTCTTAGGAGGGCATCCCTGCCATAGTGTGTGGCATCATGGAACGCTTTTACTATTTTCCATAATAAGTACTCAGGAACATATACTCCCTCACCATTCTTCATCCATCCTGTCTCATCCTAAGAAAAAAACCCTTCTTTTCTCTTAGGGCACGCACCAGGGCAGTTAGCTTTTTGGGCCGATATTTCTGGTGGTAAAGCTCTTGTCTCAATAATACCAGTCTGGCTGACGATTGTATAAAAAGGTGGCAGGGTTCAAAGTTTGGCACACTTTTAAGTTTAATTCTGGGGTATCTAGGAGGTGGGCCCCAAAAGAGTAGAAACCAAGTAATAGAGGGGAATGTTTTTACACTGCCCACCAAGTATCTTGACCTCCCCCTGTTGTTTTTTACATTCTTTGGCCCACCCCAGGAAAGGGAAAAGTAAAGTTATTTACCTTAGGCTTCCTGTCAACACCAATGACTATACAGTCATGACTGGATTTTGGGTTAAAACAGAGAAGGTAGCTTTCGTGTCTAGCAAAAATTCACTCTCCTTACCTCCCATGTCAAGAGTAACCCAAGGCTCTGTTGTGGAAATAGTGATGGTCTTGTGGCCGGGAGCTGAGTGGACTTCTGGGCCTTGTCAATAGGGCTACTCTTCCTCCTCTTCCAAGAGGGACATCAGGCACTGTGGGCCTGCCTGTACTGGCTTCTGGTGGAAGTCAACTGGGCACCCTGTTATAGAACACTCAGGGCAATCCACCTTAATGGCCTCTCCTTTTTTCAATACCCACATTGGTCTGGCTTGATACTCACCAGCCGATGAAGAAATTCTTGTGGAGGCCGTCATCTTTAAGATCCTGTTGGGTTACCTCGAGGTGGGTCCTGACGTGCTATTGCCAACATTCGGGGCTTTTTCCTCATTTTATCTTCTGCTTCCAGTTCCCTGCTCTTAAAGACCTTACAGGCTTCCTCAACCAGTCATGAGAGTGGCATCTGGGGTCCTGCCTCTATCTTCCGCTGTTTCTTTTTAATCATAGTTAGCAAAGTCTTTTCTTTTGGACACTCAGGGTCAGACTATTTCTTCAAAGCCTCAATCAGCCTGCTGAGTTCTCTTCTGTCTGGGTAATTTCTTTTACCCTATTATAATTAACAGGCTTGGCTATACACTTCTAAATCTTGCCTATTACACATGGAACTAAATAATTGGCTTTTTTTTTTTACCATCTCTATTGTAATCCCAATTTGGCTCCGCACTGGGGACTGTTTCTCCTCCCAGTCTGAAAATAACATGTGTTGGTTGTGGACAGTTACCACCGTCTGTCTGTTCTCTAGCCTTAGTCAGGATCTTAGTCTCTTCATCCATACTACAACAGTGAGTTAAAATGACCATCACATCTCTCTAGGTCAGATTAAAATTCAAGCTGCATTTCATGAACTCATCCTTAAATCTCTCAGGGTCTTCTACACACTCTCTAATCTTTTTTTTTTTTCCATAAATTTCTTAAAGATGTCTCCTATTTAAATATACCATAAATAGGAATTAAAGTTACCAACCATACCCTGAGTGTTGGACCAATGGGCTTTCTTCTGACTCTTGTTTTACAAAGGATGATAAACTTAAAATTACCTTTAACACACAAAGTTTGTCCAGAGAAAACAGAAAATACAGAAAAACTTACATGTGACAACTAAGTTTTCATCATTGGCTTTTCTTGTTGGAGGCCTTCAGTTAATCCATCTAAAATATACTAAGCATTCTCACTGAGGGCAAGCTGTCCCTCTTTGGTTTACCTATTAACAGTCAGGGGTCACTTATTCAGAAGCAGAACTGGAATCTAAGACAAGATGAAGTCTGAGCCATGAGGTTGATCTCTGAGAATCTGGTTTAAGATACATAATTTTGTGTATATTTACCCGAAACATAACTCAGTCTAATCTTTGGAGTCAGTTTTTCAAAACAGACTGAATTCTTCAAAAAAAAGCACATTGCCCAGAGCAAAATCGTCTTGCTAGTTTATCTGGGCAATTGTTTATAAAAGGATACCCAAAGGCTATGGCCTGTGTGGGTTGCCCCAACTTCTATGAAAGTCAGAAATCTGGATTCTAAGAGAATTACGTACAAGTCTTTCATGGCATGATCTTGTTATAGAATCTTCGATTAAAAATATTCAATACTATCTGTTTTTAAGATCTCAGGCACCTTACAGCAAATCAGGGGGTAGAACAGAAACACTAACATTAGGCTAATTGTCTGAATTCACCACTGAAGCTGTTACTGCAAGTTCACGAGTTAGAGCCGCCTGCCGCAGAGAGCCAGTTCTTGAGACGGGGTGAGGTGGGTAGCAAGAGCTTTATTAGATATACCGGTGTATGGAGACAGAGGGGAATGATCTCCTCCTAAAGTCGTCTGTCTCACCAGACTACCGATGGGTTCGGGTTTTTAAGGGAAAAGGGGCCATAAGTTTTAGGGACTTGTGGAATGTGCGCTCTTTTTCTTGTTTGGTTTTGGTGGTCCTATCTCAAACGTGTTGATCTTTTCCTGCCATTATCCCATCAGCTCAGGGGGTACCTGGTGCCATCCTTCATCTTATTTGACAGGCTTAGATCAATATCACTTTTTTCCCACAGTCTTAGAGGAAACATTGGTTAACACTTAACCATTTGGGGAGCTAACATCAGGATCTTACTTGGAGGCAAGGATGGGCTGGGGGAGGGAAAGAAGAGAAGGAAGAAAGAAGAGAAAAAATGGCTCAGGTACGGTTCAAAATATGGCTGAGCAGCTTGTTTCAAAACCTTGACTCTAAGGCTTTTGAACCAAGGAAGCAAATTTCCTGAGGTGTTTGTTCACACATGAGCAGCATCAATAACTGTTTTTCATGTGCCTCAGCATTCTGCCAAGCCTAAGATTGCTATTCTAATTTGTAAAATCATGGCGCAAATTTCAGACACCTTTCTGGTCATGATATCCACAACTTTGTTAAGTTTGTCAACAAGAACTTTTAATTCAAGAGTTACAATATTTAAACCCACTAGTTAGATAATTTAGGAAAAAAGAAGAATATGGTTTCTTATCTCCAGAAAGTCGGACCTTAAAGCATCAGGGGTATTCTCACATAAAACCCATAGTGCCCTTTAGATATTTTGGTCAAGTGTTTTCAGGAAATCAGTAAAGTAAAAACTTATCTGTAGCTGACAAAAACTTAATATAGGCATGATTAATTGGTAATACATAATCCTTGATGATGAAAGACCTGACAGAAATCAGTTACAAACCATTAACCATATTTTTAAAGAACTTCACATGTAACGCATAATATTGAGACACAACACCATGCAGTCAGGATATATCAAGAATATACCAAGACCGTTAAGGCTCTAAATACCTGAACGGCAACAAAAATCACTTCATAGGTAAATGATGTGAATTCTCCATTCAAACATTTTAATGGTGTTAGACTCCAAAGATAAATCAACGAAGTTAGCAACAACCCAAAAAGAAAAAATCAGGCACTTCTTACAACTTTAAAAACATGTTCCATGTAATTTATATCATATTAAATAAACCTTTTTAGCACTTTTTCTTTATGAAAAGTTTTGTGGCTTTCAAACTTGTCAGGAGTTTATCGTAAGTTACCAAGAAACAATAGTTATTTAACCCAAAGATCTTAAAAAACCTTAGTTTTTTCTTAAAGCCATATGGCTTGGTTTCTGACTCAGGAATCTTATTCTAATGACAGACTGAACCTATGTCTTAGAAGCAGATTCAATTTAACATCAATAAGTTACCTAAAAGATAAAACATAACTAATTGAAATAAAGTTTCTTTAAATATTCCAAATTTTCATTCGACTTTTACTATTTCTCATATTTTCCAATTTAATTTTATCAAGTGGCTTTGGAAACCACAAGGTTCCTGCATAACTGACCAATTAACATTTCTCCAGGCCATTTCAGACATGTTCCACTGTGGCCTTGGCAGCTGAGGGCTGGGGGCTAACGAGGACTGATATTGCCCCACCCTACATACCTTTTAACTCAAGGTAGAAGACAAGATGAGCCCATTCGGATTCATTTACATATAGAGGCATTTTGAAAGGCTATCTACCCAGTAAATACCAAAGCCCTTTAGCAATTTTGTAAACGAATCCAATTGGTAGCTAGGGAGACTGGAAGCTGGAGGGAGTAATCCCAATTCCAGACATTTTGAAAGGCAAAAGACAACAATTTCTTTCTCTTCTGCTGTTCTGAAACTACTTTCCCTTTAAGACGAAATTACCTTTTTTCTTCAAACCACCTACAGCAAAAGATGACCAATTGCTCAGTAAACAGCCCAGTCAGTAAATTCTCAGGAGTCTCTACAAGCATGCTCCAATTCAACCTGAATTTCTCTTCACCAATTAGTTTCTACACAACACACACATTACACATAAGACACAGAGGCGAGTGAGACAACCTCACAGCCTCAATCTCCCATAGAGCCCCGGTCACATATAAGACAAACAGAGAAAGCTTGGACTAGACAAGTCAGAAATGGCTTAGTGAGGCCTAACACATTACTAGGCATATCTGCATCTCCACTTTGATTTTCCAGATACCTCTTAACCCCAATACGGAAGAGAGGGGCTTCAATCTCTCCATCTAAACAGAGACCTCTACATCCATTCCCCCAGAAACACGGTGTACCATCTAGAGGCAGACAATATCCAGATGCACAAAAAGACGGCTGGAACAAGTGGCTGGACAAAAGGCCAGCTTGAGAGGAGAGCAAAGAGAGGAAAAGGGGCAGGCTGCAGTTCCTGCCAAGAGTGCACTACCAACAGGTCAGAAATTCTCTACTCCCTGGGGTCAAACAGAAGGCATCCCTTGGTTCCTAGGGCTTGAAACCCCGTCACTCTGGGGATGCTCGGTGGACTGTGTCCCTTGGTCTCTAGGGTCAAATGACCCATCTCACTGGGGACAATCCTGAGACCTTTCTGTAGTAATTTCTGATGGGACCTTTCTGTAGTAATTTCTGATGGGAAGATCCCTGGTCCCTAAGGTTTAAGGTATCTCTTGGTCCCTAGGGTCAAATGACCTGTCGCACTGGAGACCCTTTAGAAGGTGTCCCTTGGTCCCTAGGGTCAGTTTAGGCCCATCGCTCTGGGGATGCTTCACCCTTCACTAGTGCCTCCAGCCCCCACAGTATGAGACACCCGTCCATGGAGGACTCCCAGGTGGCCTTACCCGCGTGAGCGACTCATCTGCCACTTGGATTTCTTTTGACTCCTCATCATTGCACTTCACATTTCTAAGGAGAAACAGACGCAACAACAGGAAGTTTGCTCGGGAGGAATATGAAACTAAGGTCGGGCCGTGAGGAGTAAAGGGGAGAAGTCCTTACCTGGCGGAGAAACGCAAGAATAAATCAGTCTCAGCAGCTGCTTCGTTCACCGCCAGGGTCAGGGAATTCTCCTCTCCACTGCCTTGGGTCCAGGAACGGGATGCAAAGGATCCCTTTGTGCCTCCTGGCTCACCAAAATTGTTGCTGGAATAAGGTTCTTGCCCCTGACTGGTCAAGAATGAGCAGGTAAGGCACGTAGTTTTCCACAACAGCAAAGCATTTTTGAAGAGTCTCGCAGGCGGAGACAAGGAGAGCCTAGAGCAAGGCTTACCCTCATCTCACAGAACAAAAGACAGGCCCGAGTTTTTCAAAGTTCTTGGGCAGGAAAAGATCCATGTTTATTCATAGGCTCAGGCCAGGGTTATGTTAACTAAGGTGCAGCCGCAGCAGCTTTCCCAGATGGCTCCTGTCCTGTAGGCCTCTGGGATGCGTAGCAGGACTTATTATGGGGTGTCACACCTGTGCAGTCTCTCGCTCTCTGGGTTCGATTCCCTGGCTGGGGCTGTAGCCCCTCACTGCCCCTGGTGGAAGGTCACACGTGTATGTTCTGCGCATGTCCCTGGGTCTGGTTTTCTCCAGCTGCTTCTGAAAGTCAGAAGGGGGCCCTTCTGCTCCTTCTCTTACAAAGTCTCTAGGTTCCACACTCATCCCCCTATTTTCTCTCTTAGAATACAGTCTATTTCTCTTTTACTTGCTTCTCCTCTAACTACACTAGTCTCTTCGTTATTTCTCAAACAGGTACTCTCTATTCTCAGGCCTTTGATCCCTGTCTTATAACCACAGTAGCCTCTTTGCTATTTCTCAAAGAGTCACCCTCCGATCTCAGGGCCTTTGCTACCTGTCTTAAAGATATTCCCTGGGTGTGCTTAATTCCTGTGGCCAAAGCCAGAAAAAGGCGGTTGAGTGTCCATGGACAAAATGGAGGACTCTGCAGAACTGGCCAGTTAGACCAGAATTCTCCTATTGGCTCAGTGTTTGTGACCTGTCCCATCAGAAGTTCCACCCAGTCTTCCGGTAGCTGCCACCACGGTGATTGGGAAACAAACCTTAGCTCCTGCAGTGGACCTTCGCCTGGCCTACCTGGCCTCTTGACCCTCACCCAGAATGCTGTGTGGATGAAAGAAAGGATGTCGACCAGTGACCACGTGTCCTCATTTCCTTGGAAGGATCAGAGCCCTTGCCTGGGGCAGAAGACAGCCAAAGTCAGCCTGAGCCTAGACACCTTGTGACCTGTGACACTGCCACCAGTGATAGATGTTGATTTCCATGCTCACCTATCTGCAGGTGGCAGATTCAGAGTGGTCGGAGGAGAAGTGTAGCTAGAGATCACACACTCACGGGGGCACGGGCAAAAGTTCAGGAAAAATATCTGACGTTGTGGAGCTCAAGCAGAGCCGGTCTAGGGCCCAGACCTCCCTCCTGTACGTGGCAAGCAGGTGATCCATATGCCCACATCCACAAACTCTGGACTGCTGAGGCCCTGGATGCCTGGATTTCGGCCTTCTCTTCGGAGAAGTGACGCACATGCAGTGTGCCACCAGCGGCTTTGGATCAGCAGAGGGTAAAATCTTGAAAATGGGGGCTTCAGTTGACTTTGCCTGTGCTCTCCTTTGGTTGAGTGACGTGCTGTTTTTCCTAGCAGGAGAAGGCATTCATGGAGAAAGGCAGATCTGATGTGTGCAGGCAAGGTATGTGCTGAGACGATGACAGCGTAGAGACTAGGATGGGATTTTCATACCCAGGCTAGGCTTCTGGCAGGTATGTTTCAGTGTTTTCTGTCCATTCCTCTAGGCCTGGTTTTCCCATACCATGTCTCAGCCAAATTAGTATTCTCCGCAAAGGCTTCCATCTGCCTGCAAGCTTCACCAGGCCAGGGTCTGCCTGTGGTGTAGCTCCCCTCAACAATCACTACTATCAAGACTTTCTACACAGACTACCTGCTCTTCTCTGCCCGTGGGCAAGCAGTACAGCCAGAGGCCTCCATCCTTTCATCTCTAGTCTCTCAGGCACTCCAAGTTGTGATGTGTCTCAGGGGTAGAATGAAGAGCTTTTGTACAATGAACTCAGAGAGAGAGAGAGAGAGGCAAGAGATGGTGAGTGGGGATGCCTTCCTACTGATATGCTCAGGAAAGTGGAAAACGGGTACCTGGCGTGCTCCCCCAGTTCCCTGAACCTCTCTGCACCAGGGGCTCCCATCTGCCTGCTTAGCTTTTCCCAGGTTGTACTAAAATCATGTGGCCACAGCCAGAGGTGGCCACTAAGTGTCATAGGTCACAATGGAGGGCCCTATGTCATAGGTCAGGTGGGCCAGATCTCTCCCATTGGCTTGGTACTTCTGACCTGGCGCCTCAGAAGCTGTACCCACTCTTCTGGGGGCTGGAAACATGGTGATGGTGAACAAGCTTTATTCCCGCACACCCATCCTTCACCTGGCATGCTGACCTGGTCCAGACCTCAGTGTTGATAAAAATTAATGTCCACCACGGCCCAGGTGTCACCATCTGGGATAAAGGATTCACGCCCTTGCCTGGGGCAGAAGACAGCCAAGGTCAGTTTGTGCCTAGAACTCTAGTGACTTGTGACACTGCTACCAGTGATAAATGGTGATTTCCACGATCACATATCCCCTGGTGGCAGAATGATAGTGACGGGACGGGAAATATGGCTAGAGAGCACACATTCACGGAGGCACCAGACAGAGTCCAGGGCCAGTAGTGGACGTCGTGGAGCTGAATGGCGAGCCAGTCTAGTGCCCAAGGCTCCCTCCTGTATGTGGCAAACAGGTCATCCATTTCCCCATATCCAGAAACCACTGGACTGTTGGCTCCCTGGCTGCCAGGATTTCAGCCTTGTCTTCAGAGGGCAGACACATAAGCAGTGTTCCACCGGAGGCAGTGGTCCTGTCGGGAACAAAAATCGGAAAATGGCAGTGTCACTTCATTTGGGCGGTACTGCCTTTAACTGAGTGGCATGTTATTTTTCCTAGCAGGATAAGGCATTCACGGAGAAAGGCAGAATTATATGTGCAGGCAAGGTCTGTGCTTGTAAGGCGATAAGGATGAGACCAGGTTGGCATCTTTAGTCCCAGGAGATATTCCTGGCAGGTATAGGTCAATGTTATCTGCCCATTCCACTTGGCAGGGTTTTTTTTTTTGCCATACAAAGGATCAGCGGAATTACTAGTCACCGAAGAGGCTTGCATCTGCCCACAAGCTCCACCTGGCCAGGGTTCGCCCGTGGTGAATTTCCTATGTAAGTCAATAGTATCTAAGACCATACAGATAGACTACCTGCTATTCTCTGCCCACGGGGAACCAGTACAGCCAGAAGCCTTCCCCCTATCGTCTCCAGGCTCTCTGTGAAGCACTGGTACTTGTGATGTTTCTCAGGGGTGGAATGAAGAGAACTCTCTGAAGGAATGCATACAGAGAGGGACCATAGATGCTGAATAAGGACACCTTGCCCACTGATATCCTCAAGTAAGTGGAAAAAAGGCACTTGGCCTACCTTCCCAGTGTCTTGAACCTGTCCACATCAGGGTTTGTCACATGTAAGGATATTCCCTGGGTGTGCTCAATTTCCGAGGTGAATGCCAGAAGAGACAGTTGAGTGTCAGTGGACAAAATGGAGGACTCTGCGGAATTGGCCAGTTAGGGTGGACATCTCCTATTGGCTCAGTGTTTGTGACCCATCTCATCAGAAGTTCCACCCTGTCTTCCAGTGGCTGTCTCCATGGGGATAGGGAAAGAAGCCTTAGCCCCGCCCACTTGTCCTTGACCTGGAATACCTGGCTTGTTGACCCTCACAAAGACCCCTGTGTTGATGAAAAAAATAATGTCCACTAGTGCCCAAGTGTCATCATTTCCTTTGAAGGCTTAGGGCCCTTTCCTGGGGCAGAAGACAGCCAAGGTCACCCTGAGTCTAGATACCTAGTGACCTGTGACACTGCCGCCACTGATAGGTGTTGATTTCCATGTTCACATATCCCCTGGTGGCAGATTCAGAGTGGTTGGAGGAGAAATGGAGCTAGAGAGCACATAGTCACGGGGGCAAGGGCCAAAGGTCATGAAAAATAGCAGACATCATGGAGCTCAAGTGGGAGCCCGTCTAGGGCCCAGGGCACCCTCCTGTACATGGCAACCAGGTCATCCATATCCCCACATCCACACACACTGGAATACCGGTGCCCTGGCTGCCAGGATTTCGGCCTTGTCTTAGGAGACCTGACACATGTGCAGTGAGTCACTGGAGGCTGTGGACCAGCAGACGGCAAAATGTGGAAAATGGAAGTTTCAGTTGTCTTTTCCTGTACTCTCCTTGGTGGAGTTTGCCATGCTGTGTTTCCTAGCAGGAGAAGGCATTCATGGAGAAAGGAGGATTTGATGTGTACAGACAAGGTGGAGACCAGAGTGGGATCTACAGACCCAAGCTAGGCCTCTGGCAGGTATGTGTCAATGTTTTCTGCCCATTCCCCTTGGCCGAGTTTTTCCATACCATGTGTCAGCCAAATTTAGTACTCTCCACAAAAGCTTCCATCTGCCTGCAAGCTTCACCAGGCCAGGGTCTGCCTGTGGTGTAGCTCCTCTCAGTAATCAAGACCTTCTACACAGACTACCTGCTCTTCTCTGCCCATAGGCAAGCAATATAGCCAGAGGCCTCCACCCTTTCATCTCTAGTCTCTCAGACACTCCAAGTTGTGATGTGTCTCTGAGGTAGAATGAAGAGATTTTGGAGGATGAACACATACAGAGACAGAGAGAGGCAAGAGATGCTGAGTGGGAATACCTTGCCTACTGATATCCTCAGGAAAGTGGAAAACAGATACCTGGCCTACTCTCCCAATGCCCTGAACCTCTCTGCACAAGAGGCTCCCATCTGCCTGCATAACCTTTACCAGGTTGTGCTGAAATCGTGTGGCCACAGCCAGAGGTAGCCACTAAGTGTCATAGCTCACAAAGGAGGGCCGTATGTCATTGGCCAGGTGGGCCAGATCTCTCCTATTGGCTCAGTACATGTTACCCAGCCCCTCAGAAGCTGCGCCCGCTCTTCCAGTTGCTGTCTGCATGGTGATGGTGAACAAGCCTTAGCCACGCCAACCCGGCCTTCACTTGGCCTGCCGACCATCACCCAGCCCTCTGTTTTGATAAAGATTAGTGTCCGCCATGGCCCAGGTGTCACCATCTGGGATAAAGGATTCAGGCCCTTGCTTGGGGCAGAAGACAGCTAAGGTCAGCTTATGCCTAGATCTATAGTGACTTGTGACACTGCTGCCAGTGATAGATGGTGACTTCCACAATTACATATCCCCTGGTGGCAGAATGATAGTGACGGGTAGAGAAATATCGCTAGGGAGCACATGTTCAGTGACGCATCGGCCAAAGGCCAGGGCCAGTAGTGGACATCGTGGAGATGAATGACGACCCAGTCAAGGGCCAAGGATCCCTCCTTTATGTGGCAAACCGCTGGACTGCTAGGGCCCTGGCTACCAGGATTTCGGCCTTGTCTTTGGAGGAAGGCCACATACACAGTGTTCCACCAGAGGCAGTGGACCTGTCGGGAGCAAAAACTGGAAAATGGCAGTTTCACTTCATTTGGGCTGTACTGCCTTTGACTGAGTGGCATGCTATTTTTCCTAGTAGGATAAGGCACTGATGGAGAAAGGCAGAATTATGTGTGCATGCAAGGTGTGTGCTGAGAGGGTGACAAGGTTGAGACCAGGTTGGGACCTTTAGTTCCAGGAGAGGCTCCTGGCAGGTGTGGGTCAATGTTCTCTGCCCATCCCACTTGGCAGGGGGTTTTTCACCATACAAAGGATCAGCGGAATTATTAGTCGCCAGAGAGGTTGCATCTGCCCACAAGCTCCACCTGGCCAGGTCCACCAGTGGTGACTTTCCCATGTAGGTCAACAGTATATGAAACCATCCAGATAGGCTAACTGCTATTCTCTGCCCATGGGGAACCAGTACAGCCAGAAGCCTTCCCCCTATCATCTCCAGGCTCTCAGGCCCCTCATACTTGTGATGTGTCTCAAGGGTAGAATGAAGAGAACTCTCCAAGGGATCACGTACAGAGAGGGACCATAGATGCTAAATAAGGCCACCTTGCCTACTGATATCCTGAAAAAAAAAAAAAACAAAACCCAGTGCCGTCGAGTCAATTCTGACTCATAGCGACCCTATATCCTCAACTAAGTGTAAAAGAGGTACTTTGCCTGCTCTCTCAGTGTCTTGAAAGTGTCCACATCAGGGGTTGCCAGAAGTAAAGATATTCCCTGGGTGTACTCAATTCCTGTGGCAAAAGCCAGAAGAGGCCATGGAGTATCGATGGACAAAATGGAGGACTCTAAGGAACTGGCCAGTTAAGGTGGACCTCTCTTACTGGCTCAGTGTTTGTGACCAGTCCCAACAGAAGTTCTGCCCAGTCTGCCGTGGCTGTCTCCATGGTGATTGGGAAAGAAGCTTTAGCCCCACCTAAAATATTATTTTATTTTTACTTGACCTTCACCTGGCCTGCTGACCCTCACGGTGACCCCTGTGTTGATTGAAAAAAGTAATGTCCGCCAGTGCCCAAGTGTCATCATTTCCTTTGAAATGTCCCTTCCTGGGACAGAAGACAGCCAAGGTCAGCCTGAGCCTAAATACCTGGTTACCTGTGACACTGTCACCAGTGATAGATGTTGATTTCAACACTCACGTATCTCTGATGGTTTCCCATGTCAATAAAAAGTTTCTAAGACCATCCAGATAGTCTATCTGATATTCTCTGCTTATGGGGAACTGGTACAGCCAGAAGTCTTCACCCTTTCATCTCCAGATTCTCCCTCAGGCACTTGTGATGTTTCTCAGGGTTAGAATAAAGAGATATCTATGAATGAACACATCCAGAGAGGGACCATAAATGCTGAGTGAGGTCACCTTGCCTACTGATATCCTCAAGTAGGTGGAACACAGGGACCTAGCCTGCTCTCCCAGTATGTTCAACCTGTTCACATCCAGGGGTAGCACCTGTGAAGATATTCCCTGGGTATGTTCAATTCCTGTGGCCAAAGCCAGGAGAGGCCGTTGAGCGTCCATGGACAAAACATAGGACTCTTCTGAACTGGCCAGTTAGGCCGCACCTCTCTTACTGGCTCAGTGTTCGTGTGGCGTCCTATCAGAAGTTCCACCCAGACTTTCTGTGGCTGCCTCCATGGTGATTGGAAACAAACTGTAGCCCCACCCACTCGGCCTTCACCTGGTCACCTGGCCTGTTGACCCTCACCCAGCCCCTGTGTTGATGAAAAAAATGATGACGGCCAGTGCCCATGTGTCTTCATTTAGTTTGAACGATTAGGGATCTTTCCTGGGGCAGAAGACAGCCAAGGTCAGCCTGAGCCTAGATACCTAGTGACCTGTGACACTGCTGCTAGTGATACTGATTTCCACACTCACATATCCACTGGCAGCAGATTCAGAGTGGTTGAAGAAGAAATGTACCTAGAGAGCACACATTCGAGGCGACACAGGCCAAAGGCAAAGGAAGATAGTACACATTGTGGAGCTCAAGTTTCAACCTCACTAGGGCCCAGGGCTCCCTGTTGTAGGTTGCAAACATGCCATCCACATCCCCACATCCATAGACTCTGGACTACTGGGACCCTGGCTGCCAGGATTTCGGCATTGTCCTGGCAAACCTGATGCATATGCAGTGTGCCACCGGAGGCTGTGGACGAGCAGATGGCACAATTTTGAAAATGCTCGTTTTGCATGACTTTGCCTGTAATCTCCTTTGACTGAGTCGCTGAAGTGTTTCCTAGCAGGTGAAGGTGTTCATGGCGAAAGGCGGATTTGATGTGTGCATGGAGGTGTGTGCTGAGAAGATGACAAGATGGAGGTCAGGGTGGGATCTTCTGACCCAGGATAGGTGTCTGGAAGGTATGTATTAATGTTTTCTGCCCCTTCCACTTGCCTGGGTGTTTCCATACAAGCTGTCATTGGAATAAGTAGTCTCCGGAGAGGCTTCCACCTGTGAGCAAGCTTCACCTGGCCAGGGTCCGCCCGTGGTGTAGCTCCCTCATCAATCACTACTATTTAGACTTTCCAGATAGACTATCTGCCTTTCTCTGCCCATGAGCAAGCAGTACAGCCAGAGGCCTTCCCCCTTTGGTCTTTTGTCTCTAGGCACTCTTTCAGGCACTCCAAGCTGTGATGTGTCTCAGGGGTAGAATAAAGAGAGTTCCCAGAATTAACACATCCAGAGAGAGACAGAGAGAGGTAAGAGAAGCTGAGTGGGGATGCCTTGCCTACTGATACTCTCAGAAAAGTGGAAAACAGGTACCTGGTATGCTCTGCCAATGCCCTGAACCTGTCCACATCAGGGGCTCCCATCTGCCTGAACTGCCTTTCCCAGGGTGTGGTGAAATCCTTTGGCCACAGCCAGAGGTGGCCACTGTGTCACAGGTGACAATGGAGGGCCCTGTATCATCCGCCAGGTGGGCCAGATCTCTACCGTTGGCTCAGTAGTTGTCAGCTAGCCCATCAGAAGCTCCTCCCACTCTTCTGAGGCTTGTCTCCTTGGTGACAGCAAACAAGCCTTAGCTTCGCCCACCCGATGTTCACTTAGCCTGCATGGCCTGCTGACCCTCACCCCGTGCTCTGTGTTGTCAGAATTAATGTCCACCAGGGCAGAGGTGTCACCGTCTGGAATAAAGGGTTCGGGCCCTTTCCTGGGACAGAGACAGCTAAGGTCAGCTTGTGCCTCGATCTCTAGTGACTTGTGACACTGCTGCCAGTGATAGACGGTGACTTTGACATTCACATATCCCCTGGTGGCAGAATGATCATGACAGGAGGAGAACTATCGCTAGAGAGCACACATTCAATGAGGCACCAGCCAAGGGCCAGTGACCTTACTGGGCTACGTAGAATTGAATGGTGAGCCAGTCTAGGGCCCAAGACTCCCTCCTGTATGTGGCAAACAGGTCATCCACATCCCCACGTCCAGAAGCCTCTGGACTGCTGGGGCCCTGGCTGCCAGGGTTTTGGCCTTGTCTTCGGAGGCCAGCTACACCCTGTTCCACCAGAGGCAGGGGACACGTACAGAGCAAACATTTGAAAATGGCAGTTTCACTTCATTTTCTCGGAACTACCTTTGGCTGAGTGGCATGCTTTTTTTCCTAGTAGCATAAAACATTCAGAGATAAAGGCAGAATTATATGTGCAGACATAGTGTGTGCTGAGGTGATGAGGTTGAGACCAGGTTGGGATCTTTAGTCTCAGGAGAGGCCCCTGGCTGGTATCGGTCAATCTTATCTACCCTTTCCACTTGGCGGGGTTTTCCACCGTACAACGTATCAGCAGAATTAGTAGTCGCCAGAGGGGCTTGCATCTGCCCACAAGCTCCACCTGGCCAGGGTCTACCCGTGGTGTATTTCCCATGTCAATCATCAGTATCTAAGACCATCCCGATAGACTACCTCATATTCTCTGGCCATGGGGAACCGGTACAGCCAAAAGACTTCCCCCCTTTCGTCTCCATTCTCTCTCTCAGGCACTCATGATGTTTCTCAGGGGTAGAATGAAGAGATTTCTCCAAATGAACACATCCAGAGAGAGACCATAGATGCTAATCGAGGTCACCATGTCTACTGACATCAAGTAAGTAGAGTGCAGGTACCTGGCCTGCTCTCCCAGTGTCTTGAACCTGTCCACATCAGGGGTTTCCACCTGTGAAGATATTCCCTGATGTGCTCAATTCCTGTGGCCAAACCAGAAGAGGCCATTGAGTGTCCATGGACAAAATGGAGGACTCTGCTGAACTGGCCAGTTAGACCGGACCTCTCCTCTTGGCTCAGTGTTTGTGACATGTCCCATCAGAAGTTCCACCCAGCCTTCCTGTGGCTGTCTCCATGGTGATTGGGAAAGAAACCTTAGCCCCACCTACTCGGCCTTTACCTAGCCACCTGGCCTATTGACCCTCAGCCAGACCCCTGTGTTGATTCAAAATATAATGTCTGCCAGTGCCCACATGTCATCATTTCCTTTGAAGGATGAAGGCCCTTGCCTGGGGCAGAAGACAGTCATGGTTAGCCTGAGCCTACATAGTGACCTGTGACACTGCCGCCAGAGATAGAATTTGATTTCCTCACTCACATATCCGCTGGTAGCAGATTCAGAGTGGTTGAGGAAAAATGTACCTAGAGAGCACACATTCAAGGTGGCACAGACCAAAGTTCTACTCTGTCCTGTAGGGTCAGTTATGAGTTGGAATTGACTCAACAGCACACAACAACAAATGTATGATGGAAATTGAGGAGTACAAAGCTCCAAGAAATGGTCCTCCCTTCTGGGTCAAAGGATGGAGGACAGAGAAAACAGAGATCCAAAACCTTGGAAAAAAAGAAGTCTGGGAGGAAGATTGTTGGTGGAATAAGGACTGTGAAGGGCTACCATACATACTGAGGAATCTGAAGTGTAATGTGCATGCCTAAGGATGGAGACATGCTCATAAAAAAAAAAAATACTGACAAGGCCTTAGGCTTGCACCTCTGGCTGATCTTTGGGCTCCATGCAAACAGGAAGCGAATGCCAAGGCAGAGTTTTAGGCAGTCTGTGTTAGCATTGAAAGGATGTCCCAGTTCGGAGCCAATCTGCAAAGACTGGGAGAGTATTATTTTTTCTTTTTGGGTACAAGCATTTAAAGAAATCACTGTGAGATCATGAACTCACCATTGAGATAACAGAACAGAAACTTCCGTGGCCAGACATGACAAGGAATACAAGCTTTGCAGAAATAATTTGGAAGTGTCACTAAGTAAATGGATGATTGGCCCTCAACAATTAAAAAAAAAAAAAAAAAACCCCAATTACAGGAGAGAACCGCCATTTTCATAACCATAGTATATTATTTAAAATACCCAGAGTTTTCCTCCTTTTCTCAACTTTTAAGTCTTGTTTGATAGGCCTGTCCAATCTTTGCCTGAAGGGTGAACCTCAGGAGTGACTTCATTACTGAGCTGAAATGGTGTCCAGGGGTCATACTTTCAGGGTTTCTCCCATCTCTGTTTGGCTATCAAGTCCTGTCTTGTTTTTTGTTGTTTGTTTGTCTTTGTAGTCCTTTATTTATTTTTTAAAGTTAACATTCAAGTTCTTAATCCATCCGCAATTAATTTTTGTGTATGGTAGCAGTTAAAGCCCTGCTTTTATATCCTCCGTAAGGTTAACCACATAAACCAAATTTCTTGTGACACTTGTTATTTTTATTTTAAATAATACTTTGTTTTTTTAGGATTCCTTAACTGGATTGTGTTTGTACCTTCATTGACTTTTATTTTTCAACTCCCTCCACCCCCCTAAAAAACAGCAAGTACACAAAACGTAATTTTCTGTACATAAAAAGCCTGAGATTTTTCACTACTAATTAACAATTAAGTTCTTAGGGAGGCAAGAGTAATGGTTAGATATAAGCTCTTTAAAGTCAAATAAATTGGGTTTGAATCTTATGTCTATACATTTCTTAAATTTTTATCTCTTTAAAGGAAATTATTTAACTCATATTTCAGCATTTTTGTAGTAATGAAATAAAATAATTATCTTAAATCCCTTACCATGAGAACTGACATAAAATCTCAGTAATTTGCATATCTCTTGACCCACACAAGGAAGAACAAAAGATTTAAGTAATATGCTGTAAAATGTCTTGGATTTGAATCTGTAACTTTTTCCCTGATGTATCTTTGAAATAAAGCCCAAACCCATTGCCGTCAAGTCAATTCCAACTCATAGTGACCCTATAGGACAGAGTAGAACTGCCCCATAGAGTTTCCAAGGAGAGCCTGGTGGATTCAAATTGCTGATCTTTTGGTTAACAGTCATAGCACTTAACCACTATACCACCAGGGTTTCCATCATTGAGGTAGAACCGCATATTTTCATGAAAGAGGAGTAAAGAATGCCTATCTCATTCTACAGAACTAAATGTATTTTTAAGCCCTTTTCTCATATATGATATTTTTAATTCCAGTTTTTCCAAACTAAGCATGTTCTTCTAAGAAAATGTTTTATTACAAAGAACAGTAATAATTAAAATATATTTAATGTATGACTATAAAAAGATGTCCTAGAAGAGGTCCAATCCTTGTAAATAATACTCAGGGTGTTTCGTATATTGAGATCGCTCTAAAACTGCTAAGCGACCAACCAATACATATGTTGAAAGTATCAGGAGTACTCCTAAAATACCGTAACCATTCTTATCAAACTATTGTACTTAGTTTTGATCTGCAGCTTCTCAGAAAGCTTTCAGTATGTCTCTTTTCAGAGATGATTTGTAATAACTTAATAAAAGGAAAATAAGACAATGGTGCACTGCAGAGAATATACAAATTGGAAAAAAGATGATATAATGTATGTTGTTCCCAAAATATAGGGCATTGAAGCCTACAGTTTGAGAAAAAAGATTGGAGTTGGCATGTTGGATAGCAGTTTCAGCATCATATTTTGTCAACCAAGTTAGCACTTCATACACTGTGGAAAGGAGGTTTAAGTTCCCTGCACTCAACCTTTTTTTTTTCCCCCTTCAGGTTATCCCCTCATCTCATTTCTAAGTTTGTATATTTATTCTTTTTTTTAATGATTTTTATTGAGCTTTAAGTGAACGTTTACAAATCAAGTCAGTCTGTCACATATAAGCTTATATACACCTTACTCCATACTCCCACTTTCTCTCCCACTAATGAGTCAGCCCCTCCAGTCTCTCCTTTCGTGACAATTTTGCCAGTTTCTAACCCTCTCTACCCTCCTATCTCCCCTCCAGACAGGAGATGCCATCACAGTCTCAAGTGTCCACCTGATACAAGTAGCTCACTCTTCATCACCATCTCTCTCCTACCCATTGTCCAGTCCCTTCCATGTCTGATGAGTTGTCTTCGGGAATGGTTCCTGTCCTGGGCCAACAGAAGGTTTGGGGACCATGACCGCCAGGATTCCTCTAGTCTCAGTCAGACCATTAAGTCTGGTCTTTTATGAGAATTTGGGGTCTGCATCCCACTGATCTCCACCTCCCTCAGGGGTTCTCTGTTGTGCTCCCTGTCAGGGCAGTCATCGGTTGTGGCCGGGCACCATCTAGTTCTTCTGGTCTCAGGATGATGTAAGTCTCTGCTTCACGTGGCCCTTTCTGTCTCTTGGGCTGATAGTTGTCGTGTGACCTTGGTGTTCCTCATTCTCCTTTGATCCAGGTGGGTTGAGACCCATTGATGCATCTTAGATGGCCGCTTCTTAGCATTTAAGACCCCAGATGCCACATTTCAAAGTGGGATGTAGAAAGTTTTCATAATAGTATTATTTTGCCAATTGACTTAGAAGTCCCCTTAAGCCATAGTCCCCAAACCCCCACCCTTACTTCGCTGACCTTTGAAGCATTCAGTTTATCCTGGAAACTTCTTTGCTTTTGGTCCAATCCATTTGAGCTGACTTTCCGTGTATTGAGTATTGTCCTTCCCTTCACCTCAAGTAGTTCTTATCTACTACCTAATCAGTATATAACCCTCTCCCTCCCTCCCCCCTCCCCCCTCGTAACCACAAAAGTATGTGTTCTTCTCAGTTTATACTATTTCTCAAGATCTTATAATAGTGGCCTTATACAATATTTGTCCTTTTGCTTCTGACTAATTTCACTTAGCATAATGCCTTCCAGGTTCCTCCATGTTATGAAATATTTCACAGATTCGTCACTGTTCTTTATCGATGGGTAGTATTCCATTGTGTGAATATACCACAATTTATTTAACCATTCATCCGTTGATGGACACCTTGGTTGCTTCCAGCTTTTTGCTATTGTAAACAGAGCTGCAATAAACATGGGTGTGCATATATCTCTTCGTGAAGGCTCTTATTTCTCTAGGGTATATTCCGGGGAGTGGGATTTCTGAGTCGCATGGTAGTTCTATTTCTAACTTTTTAAGAAAACGCCAGATAGATTTCCAAAGTGGTTGTACCATTTTACATTCCCACCAGCAGTGTATAAGAGTTCCAATCTCTCTGCAGCCTCTGCAACATTTATTATTTTGTGTTTTTTGGATTAATGCCAGCTTTGTTGGAGTGAGATGGAATCTCATCGTAGTTTTAATTTGCATTTCTCTAATGGCTAATGAGCGAGAGCATTTTCTCATGTATCTGTTAGCTGCCTGAATATCATCTTTAGTGAAGTGCGTGTTCATATCCTTTGCCCACTTCTTGATTGGGTTGTTTGTCTTTTTGTGGTTGAGTTTTAACAGAATCATATAGATTTTAGAGATCAGGCGCTGGTCGGAGATGTCATAACTGAACATTCTTTCCCAATCTGTAGGTGGTCTTTTTACTCTTTTGGTGAAGTCTTTAGATGAGCATAGCTGTTTGATTTTTAGGAGCTCCCAGTTATTTGGTTTCTCTTCATCATTTTTGGTAAAATTTTGTATTCTGTTTATGCCTTGAATTAGGGCTCCTAACGTTGTCCCTATTTTTTCTTCCGTGATTTTTATCATTTTAGTCTTTATGTTTAGGTCTTTGATCCACTTGGAGTTAGTTTTTGTGCATGGTGTGAGGTTTTGGTTCTGTTTCATTTTTCTGCAAATGGGTATCCAGTTATGCCAGCATCATTTGTTAAAAAGACCATCTTTTCCCCAATTAACTGACACTGGGCCTTTGTCAAATATCAGCTGCTCATATGTGGATGGATTTCTGTCTGGATTCTCAATTCTATTCCACTGGTCTATTTGCCTGTTGTTGTACCAGTACCAGGCTGTTTTGACTGCTGTGGCTGTATAATAGGTTCTAAAATCAGGTAGAGTGAGGCCTCCCACTTTCTTCTTCTTTTTCAGTAATGCTTTACTTATCCGAGGTTTCTTTCCCTTCCATATGAAGTTGGTGATTTGTTTCTCCATCACATTAAAGAATGTCATTGGAATTTGGATCGGAAGTGCATTGTATGTATAGATGGCTTTTGGTAGAATAGACATTTTTACTATGTTAAGTCTTCCTATCCATGAGCAAGGTACGTTTTTCCACTTAAGTAGGTCCTTTTTAGTTTCTTGCACTAGTACTTTGTAGTTTTCTTTGTATAGGTCTTTTACATCTTTGGTAAGATTTATTCCTAAGTATTTTATGTTCTTGGTGGCTACTGTGAATGGTATTGATTTGGTGATTTCCTCTTCGATGTTGTTTTTATTGGTGTAGAGGAATCCAAGTGATTTTTGTATGTTTATCTTATAACCTGAGACTCTGCTGAACTCTTCTATTAGTTTCAGTAGTTTTCTGGAGGATTCCTTAGGGTTTTCTGTGTATAAGATCATGTCATCTACAAATAGAGATAATTTTACTTCCTCTATGCCAATTCGGATGCCCTTTATTTCTTTGTCTAGCCTAATTGCTCTGGCTAGGACCTCTAGCACAATGTTGAACAGGAGCGGTAATAAAGGGCATCCTTGTTTGGTTCCCGTTCTCAAGGGAAATGCTTTCAGGCTCTCTCCATTTAGAGTGATGTTGGCTGTTGGCTTTGTATACATGCCCTTTATTATGTTGAGGAATTTTCCTTCAGTTCCTGTTTTACTGAGGGTTTTTATCATGAATGGGTGTTGGACTTTGTCAAATGCCTTTTCTGCATCAATTGATAAGATCATGTGGTTTTTGTCTTTTGTTTTATTTATGTGGTGGATTACATTAATGGTTTTTCTAATATTAAACCAGCCTTGCATACCTGGTATAAATCCCACTTGGTCGTGCTGGATTTTTTTTTTTTTTTGATATGTTGTTGAATTCTATTGGCTAGAATTTTGTTGAGGATTTTTGCATCTATGTTCATGAGGGATATAGGTCTGTAATTTTCTTTTTTTGTGATGTCTTTACCTGGTTTTGGTATCAGGGATACGGTGGCTTCATAGAATGAGTTGGGTAGTATTCCGTCATTTTCTATGCTTTGAAATACCTTTAGTAGTAGTGGTGTTAACTCTTCTCTGAAAGTTTGGTAGAACTCTGCAGTAAAGCCATCTGGGCCAGGGCTTTTTTTGTTGGGAGTTTTTTGATTACCGTTTCAATCTCTTTTTTTGTTATGGGTCTATTTAGTTGTTCTACTTCTGATTGTGTTAGTTTAGGTAGGTAGTGTTTTTCTAGGAATTCATCCATCTCTTCAAGGTTTGCAAATTTGTTAGAGTACAATTTTTCATAATAATCTGATGTGATTCTATTAATTTCAGTTCGGTCTGTTGTGATGTGGCCCATCTCATTTCTTATTCGGGTTATTTGTTTCCTTTCCTGTATTTCTTTAGTCAGTCTGGCCAATGGTTTATCAATTTCGTTAATTTTTTCAAAGAACCAGCTTTTGGCTTTGTTAATTCTTTCAATTGTTTTCCTGTTCTGTAATTCATTTAGTTCAGCTCTAATTTTTATTATTTGTCTTCTGGTGCCTGATGGATTCTTTTGTTGTTCGCTTTCTATTTGTTCAAGTTGTAGGGACAGTTCTCTGATTTTGGCTCTTTCTTCTTTTTGAATGTGTGCATTTATCGATATAAATTGACCTCTGAGCACTGCTTTTGCTGTGTCCCAGAGGTTTTGATAGAAAGTGTTTTCATTCTCGTTGCATTGTATGAATTTCTTTATTCCCTCCTTAATACCTTCTATAACCCAACCTTTTTTGAGCAGGGTATTGTTCAGTTTCCAAGTATTTGATTTCTTTTCCCTAATTTTTCTGTTAGATTTCCACTTTTATGGCCTTGTGGTCTGAGAAGATGCTTTGTAATATTTCAATGTCTTGGAGTTTGCAAAGGTTTGTTTTATGACCTAATATGTGGTCTATTCTAGAGAATGTTCCATGTGTGCTAGAAAAAAAAGTATACTTTGCAGCAGTTGGGTGGAGTGTTCTGTATAAGTCTATGAGGTCAAGTTTGTTGATTGTAACAATTAGGTCTTCTGTGTCTCTTTTGAGCTTCTTACTGGAAGTCCTGTCCCCCTCTGAAAGTGGTGTGTTGAAGTCTCCTACTATAATTGTGGAGGTGTTTATCTCACTTTTCAGTTCTGTTAAAGTTTGTTTTATGTATCTTGCAGCCCTGTCATTGGGTGCATAAATATTTAATATGGTTATATCTTCCTGGTCAATTGTCCCTTTAATCATTTTGTAGTGTCCTTCTTTATCCTTTGTGGTGGATTTAACTTTAAAGTCTATTTTGTCAGAAATTAATATTGCTACTCCTGCTCTGTTTTGCTTATTGTTTGCTTGATATTTTTTTTCCATCCTTTGAGTTTTAGTTTGTTTGTGTCTCTAAGTCTAAGGTGTGTCTCTTGTAGGCAGCATATAGACGGATCGTGTTTCTTTATCTAGTCTGAGACTCTCTGTCTCTATATTGGTGCATTTAGTCCATTTACATTCAGCGTAATTATAGATAAGTATGTGTTTAGTGCTGTCATTTTGATGCTTTTTTATGTGTGTTGTTGACAATTTCATTTTTCCACTTACTTTTTTGTGCTGAGACGTTTTTCTTTGTAGATTGTGTGTTCCTCATTTTCATAGTATTTGACTTTGTGTTTGCTGAGTCGTTATGTTTTTCTTGGTTTTTATTTTGAGTTATGGAGTTGTTATACCTCTTGGTAGTTACCTTAATATTTACCCCTATTTTTCTAAGTAAAAACCTAACTTGTATTGTCCTATATCGCCTTGTATCTCTCTCCATATGGCAGTTCTATGCCACCTGTATTTAGTCCCTCTTTTTGATTATTGTGAGATTTTACATATTGACTTCAATGATTCCGTTTTGAGCATTTTTTTCTTGTTAAAATTAATTTTAATCTGTTTTTGTGATTTCCCTATTTGAGTTGGTATCAGGATGTTCTGTTCTGTGACCTTGTGTTGTGCTTGTGTCTGATATTATTGGTTTTCTGATGAATTTCCTTTAGTATTTCTTGTAGCTTTGGTTTGGTTTTTGCAAATTCTCTAAACTTGTGTCTATCTGTAAAGGTTTTAATTTCGCTTTCATATTTTCGAGAGAGTTTTACTGGAAATATGATCCTTGGTTGGCAGTTTTTCTCCTTCAGTGCTCTATATATGTCATCCCATTCCCTTCTTGACTGCATGGTTTCTGCTGAGTAGTCTGAACTTATTCTTATTGATTCTCCTTTGTAGGAGACCTTTCTTTTATCCCTGGCTGCTTTTAAAATTTTCTCTTTCTTTGGTTTTGGCAAGTTTGATGATTATATGTCTTGGTGATTTTGTTTCTGGATCAATCTTAAATGGGGTTCGATGAGCATCTTGGATGGATATCCTTTTGTTTTTCATGATGTCAGGGAAGTTTTCTGCCAACAGATCTTCAACTATTCTCTCTGTTTTCTGTTATCTCTCCCTGTTCTGGGACTCCAATCACACGCAAGTTATTCTTCTTGATAGAGTCCCACATGATTCTTAGGGTTTCTTCCTTTTTAAAAATTGTTTTATCTGATTTTTTTCCAGCTATATTGGTGTTAATTCCCTGGTCCTCCAGATTTCCCATTCTGCATTCCAATTGCTCGAGTCTGCTCCTCTGACTTCCTATTGCATTGTCTAATTGTGTAATTTTATTGTTAATCTTTTGGGTTTCTGAATGCTATCTCTCTGTGGATTCTTGCAACTTACTAATTTTTCCACTATGTTCTTGAATAATCTTTTTGAGTTCTTCAACTGCTTTATTTGTGTGTTCCTTGGCTTTTTCTGTAGATTGCCTTATTTCATTTCTGAAGTCATCCCTGACGTCTTGAAGCATTCTGTAAATTAGTTTTTTTATATTCTGCATCTGGCAATTCCAGGATTGTATCTTCATTTGAGAAAGATTTTGATTCTTTAGTTTGGGGAGTTGTAGAAGCAATTATGGTCTGCTTCTTTATGTGGTTTGATACTGACTGCTGTCTTCGAGGCATCACTAAGATATTGTAGTGATTTGTTTTATATTTGCTCACTGAGTCTTATCTTGTTTTGTTTTCTTTCAATATACGTAGATGGGCTACTAGATTGCACTGTCTTGATTGTTGTAGTCCTTGAATCACTTATGTCCTATTACCAGCTGGTTAGGGCTGTTACCAGATATATAAGCCTAAGAGTCCATTCACTATTCTTGAGTAGGATCTGATTTTGGGTCATCAAGTGTGTGTTCACCTATCCACCTAGAGAAGTAGTGGTGATAGTTGTGTGCACCAGATTCTAGTAGCAGCAAGGGTTCACACTCCGGGGGGGCAGGATGCTGACAGGCTTCTGCCAAGTGCCAGTGAGGTAGGTGCGTCTCTATTCCTAGAGCACTTTGGTGGGTGGGCTCTGCAGCTGTACCTTAGGCACCCAATGCAAGTACCTCTACAGATTGGTAGGTGTCACCCCCCTTAGGCCCCTAAGGCAGGAGGCTAGGTGGTGTGGGGGGAGCTTCAGCCCTCAGTTCCCTGTGGTGGGTCAGTGAGGGCTCTGTTGAATATGCAGAGGTATCAGACCTGGGAAACTTGTCTTTGCAGTAAATCCGCTAAAAAAAAAAAATGCAGTCAGATCCCTATCAGAAATGCCTTTGCATTATAATAGCCACCTTGTTCCCTGTAGGGATGAAAGCTCCAGACTGTGGATCACATATGCTTGGCTAGAGCTGGTTCTGTGCTTTCAGTCCAATTAGGGAAGGATTTTTGGTCCCTGGGTTTTTTGTGGTTGCTTCTCTCAGGCCAGAAGAATGGGTTAGGAAAAGACCAAAAAAAAAAGGGGAAAGAAAAACCGCGGAGCAGTTCTCCCTCTGGCTCAGGAAATTCCAATGTTAATGAAGCCGCCTGGGAAGGGGAGGGGAGGGTTCAGAAAAACAGGAGAGAGTAACACCCCGAAATATAGACAAAAGTTACTTATCTTGCTTGGGATGACTATTTTATCTGAGATTCCCGAGGGGCGTCTCTCCTATGTGTGCTGGCTGGGTAGAGATTGCCCCCGAGGGTCAGGCCCGTGACCCGTGCTTGTGCTGTCTCAGAAGCCACAGTTAGTTCCTCCGCTCCCAATCCACAGCCCAGTGCCAAGGTTCCCCGGCTGGGATGCCGCACTTCTGGCTCCAAAACCAGTCGCTGCCTCCCGGTGACTTCTCCTCCTATCAGCCGTGTCGCTGCGCTGCCTGCATGCACTGGCTGGGCTTCCCCTGAGGTCAGTTCAGGGGGCTAGGGCTGCGCCCTGTATTTGTGCCCTCTCAGGATGCCATGCTCAGATCCCCTGCGCCCAGTCCAAAGCCTGGCACCAAGGTTTCCTGACTGGGATGCAGGCTCCAGGCTCTGAAAATAGTCGCTGCTTCCCCGTGGTTGTTTGTTCTCAGTCTCTGTCACTCAGGTCAACTCTTCAGATCTGTGTTTGATGGTCAGCGTTCGTAGATTGTCATGTATGTGATCGATTCACTTGTTTTTCTGAGTCTTTGTCACAAGAGGGATCCGAGGTAGCTTCTACCTAGTCAGCCATCTTGGCCCCGCCTCTCCTGTCTTCCTTTTTAAGTTAGAATTTTGTTCTTCGTTTTTCTCCAGCTCTGTCCATGACTCTCTATTGTGATCCCTGTCAGAGCACACAGTGGTGGTAGCCAGGCACCATCTAGTTGTACTGGACTCAAACCGGTGGAGGCCATCATAGATGTGGTCCATTACTCCTTTGGAATAATCTTTCTCTTATGTCTTTAGTTTTCTTCATTCTTCCTTGCTCCTGAAGGGGTGATACCAGTGGAGTATCCTAGATGGCCACTTACAGACTTTACGACTCCAGACGCTACTCCCCAAAGTAGAATGTAGAACATTTTCTTTATAAACTATGTGATGCCAATTGAGCTAGACATTACCCGAGACCATGGTCCCCACAGCCCTCAGCCCAGTCATTTGGTCCCTCAGGGAGTTTGGATATGTCAGTGGAGCTTCCCTGGCCTTGCCTTCTACAAATTGTGCTGGCTTCCCCAATATTGTTTACTGCCTTACCCTTCACCAAAGATACCACTTATGAATTGTCTATTTAGTGTTTCTCCAGTCCCCCTCCCTTCCCTCGTAACCATCAAAGATTGTTTCTTTTTCTGTATAAACCTTTTCAGTACAATAGTGGTCTCATACAATATTTGTCCTTTTGTGATTAACTTATTTCACTCAGCATAATGCACTCCAGATTCAGATTCATCCACGTTATGATACGCTTCACAGATTCATCGTTGTTCTTTATCATTGTTTAATACTCCATTGTGTGTATGTACCACAGTTTGCTTATCCATTCATCCGTTAATGAGCATCTAGGTTGTTTCCATCTTTTTGCTATTGTGAACGATATGTAATGAACATGGGTGTTCTTATGTCTATTCCTGTGATGACTCCTATTTCTCTAGGATATATTCCTAGGAGTGGGTTTGCTGGATCATATGGTATTTCTATTTCTAGCTTTCTAAGGAAGTGCCATATTGTTTTCCAAAATGGTTGTATCATTTTGCATTCCCACCAGCAATGCATAAGGGTTCCGATCTCTCTGCAGCCTCTCCAACATTTGCTATTTCCTGTTTTAGTGATTTGGGCCGGTAATGTTGGGGTGAGATGGTAGCTCATTGTGATTTGAATTACATTTCTCTGGTGGGGAATAGCTAGTGAATTGTGAGCATTACTGCATGTGTCTGTTGGCCTCTTGAATATTTTCTTTGGTGAAGTATCTGTTCATTTCCTTTGCCCATTTTTTTCTCCTTTTTTATTTTTCATTTTATTGTACTTTAGATGAAGGTTTACAGAACAAACTAGTTTCTCATCAGAGAGTCAGTACACACATTGTTTTATGACATTGGTTAACAACCCCGTGACATGTCAACACTCTCCACTCTCAACCCTGGTTTCCCCATTACCAGATTTCCTGTTACCCCCTACCTTCCAGTCCCTGCCCCAGGGCTGGTGTTCCCCTTCAGTCTTGCTTTGTTCCATGGACCTGTTCAATTTTTGGCTAAAGGGTGAACCTCAGGAGCAACCTGAAAGCGTGCCTGGGGGCCATACTCTCAGGGTTTCTCCAATCTCTGTCAGGCCAGCAAGCCTGATCTTTCTTTTTGAGCTGGAATTTTGTTCTACATTTTTCTACAGCTCTGTCTGGGACCCTAAATTGTGATCCATGTCACAGGAGTCAGTATTGGTAGCCAGGCTCCATGTTGTTGTTCCGGACTCAGTCTGGTAGAGGCAATGGTAGACATGGTCCATTAGTCCTTTGGACTAATCTCTCCCTTGCATCTTCAGTTTTCTTCATTCTTCCTTGCTCCCGAAGGGCTGAGACCAGTGGAGTATCCTAGATGGCTGCTCATGGGCTTTTAAGTCCCCAGATGCTACTCACCAAAGTAGAATGTAGAACATATTCTTTATAAACTATGTTATGCCAATCGAGCTAGATATTCCCTGAGATCATGTTCTCCACAGCTCTCAGCCCAACAATTCAGGCCCTCAGGGAGTCTGGGTGTGTCTACGGAGCTACCATGACCTTGTCTCATTCAGGTTGTGCTGGCTTTCTCGGTGTTGTGTACTATCTTATCCTTCATCAAAGCTTCTACTTATCTATTGTCTATTAAATCTTTTTCCATCCCCACCCCTCTCCGTGCCCTCATAACTATCAAAGATTGTTCCTTTTTGTACTTAAACCTTTTCGTGAGTGTTTACAGTAGTGGTCTCACTCAATGTTTGTCCTTTTGTAACTGACATTTCACTCAGCATAATGTCCTCCAGATTCATCCCTGTTAGGAGATGCTTCACAGATTTGTCATTATTCTTTATCAGGAATGTGGAACAGGGTGTTATAAAAACAAAAAAAGGGGGGGGGACTATTCAGTGTACAAAAATATATATAGTTCTGGGAAATTAAGATGTATCAAAAGTGACAACTCAATAGCTGGATTAGAAGATAAAGTTGAAAAAAATCTCCCAGAAGGTATAGCAGAAAGGCAAAGAGGTAGAAAATTAGAAAACTAGGAGATCCAACTTGTTAAAAATAGGGAATCAAATGGGGGGTGGGGGGAGAGAGAGAAGGAGTTTCAGTGGGGGAAGAAAACATCAAATACTTCAAAAATTTTTCAGTAACTAAAGAATATCATAGCTTCCTGGAATTATGAATTACGGCATCAAAATTTATTCAAGAAACATCGAGAAGTTTATTAATTGTATTATTTTACCAACCGAATTTTGTAATCACTGGGGGGGGGATTAAATTTACAATAGCCTTTATATAGTGTCAAATGTTTTTCTTTAACAGAAGGAGTTTTGAAAACAATTATTTGGATGTCATGTATTAGACAAAAAAAAATTGAACCATGAATGGGGTTAACTGATTTTCTATTTAAAGTATCTGTTGGTACCACTATAGAACTGGCATCATTTACCCATTAATAGAACCAACATATGTGCACAAGAAAACTTGAAAAAATGAGCAAAATTAATTTAGAAGGCCAGCCATTTGATCTAATTGAAAAGTCATGTTTCATAGAGTGATATGTAATAGACCTGTGCTGTATATGTCAAAATGTCTTTAAAAAATACTGTCTTTGAGCAATGTTCTTAAAATAACCAGGAACTTTTGAAGTGGTTGCTGATGTTTCTTCAGCAGATATGTGCATTTAGATTTTCAGATTGTCAGTGATATCCCTGAGCTCCATGATGGACGGAAAATGTCAACAGACATTTTGGGAACTTACATGTTCATCATTAACTATCCTGAAACATGAAAATATAGTACTTAATATTTTACTAGACATGCACTTCAATTCGTAAACCAATTGCTACTAAAAGTATTTCTTGCAAAATAAAAAGTGTTACTAAACAAAAAATAACTAAATCATTGTAGATTTACACCAGACAAAAATGCTCATTCTATGAAGCAAGAGCATTCAAACTACACGCTAAGTGCTCTATGACAGGATTTCTCTCCGTCCCTATGTTTTGCCTATATTTCACATAAACCTAATATATAATGTCCCACATTCACTGACCATCTGACTGGCAGCCTGGTGACTTTATGCATCTTACAGGCCATAGCACAAGCCACTGAAAAACTACCTGCTAAATGAAGTAGCTGGCAGAAGCTTTAATACTTCTCCTACCAGGACCAGAGGCCATAACGAATTATCTAGAGATGCGTGATTTTTATTATTGATCATTCTGCATACTGTCCTTGGATGATAGAAGTTAGTTATATTGCACCGGGACAGGATCAGGAAAAAAGAGTTGGGGCACTGGTTATTGTCCATGTTTAATAACATTTTCAGCTGAGAGCTGCATGTGTATCTCACATATTACGGTACTAGATGGGAACATGCAAGAGATGGAAGTGCAAAACTGAGGTCTCTACTTTCAGCTTATGTTAGTTCTACTAATGACATTTCTTTAAAAAATGAAAAACCTTGGTCAAATATTAAATTGCATGGGGTGGTAAGACAAGAGGTGTAAACAAGACAGTTAAATCAGGATATTTAATCATTCAGTGTTACTTGTCTGATTTGCCAGAGCAAAAACCAGACGAGTTGGAGAATATTGGTGGTTAATCCTCAACTTAATTGTTGATGCCAATTGCAGCTGTCTTCCAGATCCATTGTCACTACTGGAAACTCTTATGTAGCTTTTGATTCAGTAAATGGTTTAAGTTGTATTCTATCAGCAAAAATAATCAGAAGCAGTTTGCCTTCACCTGGCAAGGACAGCAGCACACTTTCTCAGGACTATGTCTACAGACGATTGATCTATGACTATATTTAGAACCCAGGGAACTTTCATGTACTACCACCATGAATAAAGGACACAGTGTTTTTGGGACCACTTACTATGTGGTAACCCATAAGGCTTACAGCTCTAAAGGCAGTTCACAGCAAGAGAGCGCTCTGGAGCAGATCCAGACTGCAGTGCAAGCTGTCTTACCACTTTGGCCTCATGCCACAAGAAATGCAATGCTAATTTAAATGTCTATGGCAGATAGAAAAGGAGCCCTGGTGGTGCAGTAATTAAAGCACTTAGCTGCTAACTGAAAGGTTGGCAGTTCGAACCCACCAGGTGCTCTGCGGGGGAAAGATGTGGGAGTCTGCTTTCATAAAGATTACATCCTTGGAAACCCTATAAGGCAGTTCTACTCTGTCCTGCAGGGTCACTGAGTCAAAATCAACTCGACAGCAATGGGTATTCTTTCTTTTTTCTATGGTAGATCCCCTTGCCTTTGAGTAGATTCTAACTCACAGCAACCCTGTAGTACCGAGTAGAACTGCCCCATAGGGTTTCGAAGGACTGCCTGGTGGATTCGAACTGCTGACCTTTTGATTGGCAGCCAAACTCTTAACCACTACACCACGAGATTCTCCATAGGGATGCCTTATAAAGCCTTGGAAAAATCAAAGAGTAGAATTGCAATTGAGACCCTTAGCGTTTTTAGAGTACTGTCAACTATTCTCCATTTGATAGGCAGTTCCTACCTGGCTGTTTTCCCTGGGTGGTATAAATAGTTTATATTCTTGAATGATAACTGGAAGTTTGACAGTTTAAGCCCTCCCAGAGGCACGTCGGAAAAAAGGCCTGCAAATCTACTTCTGAAAAACCTGCCATTGAAAACCCTATGGAGCACAGTTCTACTCTGACATGCATAGGGTGCCCATGAGTCAGAGTCAAGTCAATGGAACTGGTAGTCTAGTAGTACCTAAGTATTGGGCAGTGGTAAATACTGACCTCTTGATCACAAGACACCATGTGAGTATGAGACCTTAGCTGCCTCTATCAGAAAAGAGGTAATTGGAACCATAAATCAGCATTTCAAGAAACACGGAAATGAAAAGACGACCCACAAAATATGGGAAATTTTTTGCAAATCATGTATCTGGTAAGGTACTTATATCTAGAATAAGGAACTCTCACAACCCAAGAATAAAGAGACAAACAATCCAACTAAAAAATATGCAAAGGACCTGAATACATGTTTCTCCAAAGTATGTATACATACAGCTAATAAGCACATGAGAAGATATTTGGCATCTTTTCATGCCAAGACATGTAAATAAAAACCACAATGAGATAACACTCCACACCCATTAAGATGACTAGAATCAAAAAGTCAGATAACATCAAGTGCTGACGAGGATGTGGAGAAATAGGAACGCTGATACACTGCTGGTAGAGATGTAAAATTGTGCAGCTGGAAATCAGTCTGGCAGCTCTCAAACGATTAAACACGGTGTTACCATATGGCCCAGCAATTCCACTCTAGTAGATATATACCCAAGAGAAGTGAAAACATATGTCCACACAGAAATTTGTACGTGACAACTCATAGCAGAATTATGAACAATAGCCAAAAGGTAGAAACAACCCAATGTCTATCAATGAATAATTGGATAAACAAAATGTCATATATCCATACAAATATTATTCAGCCATAAGGAGAAATGAATTTCTGATTTATGCTACAACATGTATGAACATTGAAAACATTATGCTAAGTGAAATAAGCTAGACACAAAGGGACCAATATTGTATGATTTCATTTCTATGAAATACTGAAATTAGGCAAAATGCATAGAGACAGATTAATGCTTACGAGGGGCTATTGATCTGGTTATCACTGCTGAGTGTTCAACTTGACAAAAGCAGAATAAGAACCTCCATAAGCATCATTCCCAAGTTGGCCCCTGATGTTGGCTATGGGGACAGATTGCGTACATTGGAGCCCTTTTATCATGGAAGTTACAGTTACTTACCAACATTGGAATAGATCCTTATTCTACATATGATTTTTCTTTCCTTGCTAGCCTTGCTTCTACTTTGTTATTGTTAGGTGCCATCTAGTCAGCTCCAGCTCATGGTAACACTATGTACAACAGAATGAAACACTGCCCAGTCCTACACTGCTCTCATGATCATTGTTATGCTTGAGTCCATTGTTGCAGCCACTGTGTCAATTCACCTCATTTTTGGTCTTCCTCTTTTTCACTGACCCTCGACTTTACCAAGCGTGGTGTCCTTCCCCAGTGACTGGTCCCTCCTGATAACGTGTCCAAAGTATGTGAAATGAAGTCTCACCATCCTCATTTCTAAGGAGCATTCTGGCTGTACTTCTTCCAAGGCAGATATGTTCATTCTTTTGGCAGTCTGTGGTACACTCAACATTCTTTGCCAACACTGTAACAGAAAGCTGTCAATTCTTTTTTGGTCTTCCTTCATTGTCCAGCTTTCACATGCATATGAAGTGAATGAAAACACCATGGCTAGGGTCAGGCGCACCTTATTCCTTAAAGTGACATCTTTGCTTTATAACACTTTAAAGAGGTCCTTTGCAGCAGATTTTCACAATGCACGGTCGTTTGATTTTTGCTTCTAGTAGCACCACCATATGTGGACTCATAAATGCCTCATCTATACCACAGAATCACACATAACACCATCTATAACCAAGAAGATGGTCTTACAGAAAAGGCACTGGGGCTATGGGCTTATGCCATGAGTTTTACTATATGCCCCATCACCCAGAAGCAGGTGGCTTGATTGAAATGTGAAGTCACAGGACACCATCTGGGAGACAATACCCTGTGAGGTTGGGCACTCCTTCAGCATACAGTATGTGTCTTATACCAGCAACAAATGTATGGTGTCATTTCCCTTATAGACAGTATGCAATGGTCTAAAACCCAAAAGGTGGAAATGAGAATGCCTCCATATTATTACATATTACAATTACTATTACTGTTTTTTTTGTTGTGAGACACGGTTGAGTTCATTCCAACTCATAGCAGCTGTAGGTGCAACAGAATAAAACACTGCTTGGTCCTGCACCCACCATCCTCACAATCATTTCTATATTTGAATCTATTGTTGTAGCCACTGTGTTAATTTATCTAGTTGAGGGAATTTTTTTTTTTTTGCTGACCCCCTAATTTACTAAGCAAGATGTCCTTTTCCAGAGACTGGTCCCTCCTGATAACATTTCCAAAGATGTGAGACAAAAAATCTCACCATCCTCGCTTCAAATGAGAATTCTGGCTATACATTCTCTAAGACATTACTATGTCCTACTGTCATGGATTGAATCCTACCCCTAAAATTGTGTATCACCCTGGCTATGCAATGATTCGCAGTATTGTGTGCTGTCCAAGATTTTGTGATCTGATGTGATTTTCCTATGCACTGTAAACCCTACCTCTATGATGTCAATGAGGTGGGATTATCGGCAGGTATGTTAATGAGACAGGACTCAATCTATAAGATTAGGTTTTGTATTAAGTCAATCTCTTTTGAGGTATAAAAGAGAAAAATGAACAGAGAGACAGGGGGACCTCATACCACCAAGAAAGTAGTGCCAGGAGCAGAATGTATCCTTGGGATGCAGGGTCCCTGTGCTGAGAAGCTCCTAGACCAGGGCAGAATTGATGACAAGGACCTTCCTCTAGAGCCAACAGAGAGAGAAAGCCTTCCCCTGTAACTGGCACCTTGAATTCAGACTTCTAGCCTCCTAGACTGTAAGAGAATAAATTTGCCTTTGTTAAGCCATCTACTTGTGGTATTTCTGTTATAGCAGCACTAGGTAACTAAGCCACCTACGGAAGAGCCCACACCAGAGTGTGTCACCCCGTGAATGCCCAGACCATGGCATGGCTGAAGAGCGAGCCAGCCCCCCGTGGCCCACTGCCCAGCTGCCTACCAGGACGCTGGGCAGCAGCGCTGCTCCAGCTTGGTCTGCCGTGTCCCTCAGTGCCAGTGGATGGTGAGTGGCTGGGAGGTGCAGGGCCTGGGGTGGTGCCTGGGGTCCCGGTGGGGAAGGGGAAGCTCACTGAGGCTGCTCCTTCAGAAGGAATGCGCAAGCAGAGAGCCTGGGAGGGAATGAGGCAAACAGCCCTCCTGTGACCCAGCATCCCTATCCGGACCCTTCAAGTCTCCTCTTGCCCTGGTTCCGGCACGCTCTCTGTGCCGCTGAACCTTCCCTTTAGCACCAGGTGCATCCGGAGGGAGCCTGTGGTCAGCCCTTCAGTCCCTCCGCTAGCTTTCCCAAGATCTGCACGAAAATTCTTTAAGATAAAGTTGCCTCTAGGGTGCCCTCAAACCTATTCTGCAGAGATTTAATTTCCCACCATCCCTCATTTCTCAACATCTAAGAAATGTGTCTTCAGAAGGCAAGGCCAGTGTTTGGAAGACTCCTTCCAATATTTTGACTTGGTTCAGAAAGATCTGAAAGATGAGTGGGAATAAACTAGGCAAAGACGGGAGGAGAGTGTGCCCTGGGTAGAGGGAATAGCACGTGTAAAGGCCCTGTGCATGGCAGGGAAAATGGGAAACAGGATATCAGATAGAGTCTCTGGAGCCAAGGGTATAAGGCAAGGATGTCGTGCCACATGAGGCTGGAGAAAGAGATAGGGGCTAGATTATTGCAGAATCTCTGAGAGTCGACCCACTTTTGTTGTTTGAAGCTGCACTCAGCTTTTAATACTTTCCTTAAATTAGTGTGGTCAGAGCCCTGCCGTCAAGTCCATTTTGAAAAGCTCATTCAGCTGTATTTTGATTTTGAAACAAAACCCCCTTGATTTGGGGGAACTGAAAGAAGAAAGCTTCAAGGCCAGGAGCTTTCACACCCATGAGAGGTTTCCAGTTAGTCCAAGCTTGGTGAAGGAGAAAAACCCTTGGCTGATTTAGGATGCTTTGTAATGATATAAAATGTCTTCCCTATTTAGCAATGTTGGGTAAAACTAGAAGAAGACAGGGCAAAAAGAATAGTGATGGTTTGGGGAAAGGGGAAAACCAAGAGAAAAAAGAACTCCAGATACTGTCTTAGAATTTTCACTGTTTTTTGTCCTTAATACCACGTAAAGGGCTCTTTGCTTCTGATCAAGGATGAATGTCTTATTGCCGATAAAGACTGCTGTTAATTCTTTACTTAAGTTGAGATATACTTCATATAACATAAAATTCAATATTTTGGAGTGTCCAATTCTGTTGCTTTTACTCTATTCACTGTATTGTGCAACCATCACCACCATCTGATTTCAGAACATTCTGGAAGAGAGGAAAAAAAAAAAAAACTAATACCAGTCAGTCCACTATTAATTCTTTATGGTAGTATTTTTTTTTTTGCTTGATTGACACTGAGATATGAAAATTAAGCTAATTTTAAAGAAGGCAAGTAGAATAAATAGGAGTCCTATTAACTTTTGAATTACATGTACTGTTGCACCAATTTTCATTCCTCTTAAAGAAATATCTGTGTAATCCAGGTTTTCAAGTTCATCCCATTATCACTGCTTAAGCAGAATGGCAGATAGGGATCAATATTTTGTGCTTATTTGACTTGATGTTGGGCAGAAATATCATTGGATAAAAAGAAAGACAACAGCAGCAGAGCACACGTTTTCTTGTTTTGTTAGGAATGCCTCCTTTCCTCCCTTCTTCTTCCTTTTCTGGTGGAGAATTATGGTTACACTTCCTTTTAAGAAACTCCATTTGCTGGAGGCAGGGCCAAGATGGCTGACTAGGTAGAAGCTACCACAGATCCCTTTTGCAAAGAAGACTCTGAAAAACAAGTGAATCGATCACATATATGACAATCTATGAACCTGGCCATCAAACACGGAACTAAGGAGTTGACCTGAGTGACAAGGGAGAGAAAAGCCGCACGGTGAAGCAGCGACTGCTTCTGGAACTGGCGTCCTCCGCCACAGCCCTTGAGCCCTTGCACTTCCCTGGTGCCAGAGTGGTTGGGCTGATCACAGCTTACTGAGATGGGGCAAACACAGGACGTAGCCCTAACCCCTAACCCCTAACACCCTGGAGTAACCTCGGCAGAGACTCAGCCAGTGCAAGCAGGCTGCACACTGACGCGGCTGACAGGAGAACGAGAACCCACGGGGAAGCAGAGACTGTTTTCGGAGCCTGGAGCCAGTGTCCCAGTCAGAAAACATTGGCCCTGGCCTTTGGTCTAAGCACAGAGGAGCAGATCACAGCTTCCTGAGATGGCAAAAGCACGGGAAAAAGCCCTAACCCCTTGGAGAAACCTCAGTGGGAAACCCAGCCAGCGCATGCAGGCTACATGCTGACGCAGCTAACAGAAGTAGGAGAAATCACGGGGAAGGAGCAACTGGCTTTGGTGCCTGGAGTGCAGCTTTCCAGCCAGAAAACCTTGGCAATGGGCTTTAGACTAGGAGCGAAGGAGCTGATCACGGCTTCCTGAGACAGCGCAAGCACAGGATGCAGGCCTGACCCTCGGGGGCAATCTCAACCCAGCCAGCACACACAGGCTACACGCCTTTCTGGGATCTCAGATAAAAGTCTTCACCAAACAAGATAAGTAACTTTGTCTATATCGTGCTACTCTTTCCTATCTATCTGATCCCTCCCCTCCCTGCCCCAGATGGCTTCATTAACATTGGAATTTCCTGGGCCAGGGAGTGAAGTGCTCTGCGGGTTTTTTTTTTTCCTAACCCATTCTCCTGGCCTGAGAGAAGCAGCAATTAACTATCTGGGAGAGAAAAATCCTTCACTGACTTTCCTTAACTGGAATCATACAGAACCAGCTCCAGCCAAGCAAAAGAGATCCACAGACTCTGGCTTTCATCCGTACAGGGAACCAGGTGGCTATTATAATGCAAAGGCAATTCTAATAGAGATCTGACTGTAATAGTTTTAGCAAAGCAGTGGAAAGACAAGTTTTGGAGCTCTGATACCTCTCTACCTATTAAACAGAGCCCTCGCTAATCCACAGCAGGGAACTGAGGGCTAAAGCTCCACCCACACCACCTAACCACCTGCTAAAGGGGTCTGAGGATAGTGACGCCTACCACTCTTTAGAGGTACAAGCATTGGGTGCCTAAGGTACAGCAGCAGAGCGCACCCACCAAAGTGCTCTAGGAATAGAGAAACTCCTACCTCACTGGCACATGGGGGAAGGCTGTCAGCATCCTGCCCTCCTCGGAGTGTGACCCCATGCTGCAACTAGAATCTGGTGCATACAACCACTACTCCTCTAAGTAAAGAGGTGACAGCCTACACCACACACTAGGTGACCCACAATCAGCACACCTAAGCTGATTCTGTTCAAGAATAGTGAATGGACTCATAGGCTCATATATTTGGTAACAGCTCAAACCAGCTGGTAATAGGACATAACTGATTCAAAGGCTACAGTAATCAAGATAGCACAATCTAGTAGCCCATCTGGGTATATTGAAACAAACCAAAACAAGAAGATAAACCTCAGTGAGCAAATATAAAATAAATCATTACAATATATTATAGATGGCTCGAAGACAGCAGTCGATATCAAATCACATAAAGAAGCAGACCATGATTGCTTCTACAAATCCCCAAATTAAAGAATCAAAATCTTTACCAAATGAAGATACATTCCTGGAATTGCCAGATGTAGAATATAAAAAACCAATACACAGAACGCTTCAAGACGTCAGAGATGATCTCAGAAATGAAATAAGGAAATCTGCAGAAAAAGCCAAGGAACACACTGATAAAGCGGTTGAAGAAATCAAAAAGATTATTCAAGAACATAGTGAAAAAATTAATGAGCTGCAAGAATCCATAGAGAGACAGCATTCAGAAATCCAAAGGATTAATAATAAAATTACAGAATTAGACAACTCCACAGGAAGTCAGAGGAGCAGAATTGAGGAACTGGAATGCAGAGTGGGGGAGTTAGAGGATAAGGCAATTGACACCAATATAGTTGAAGAAAAATCAGATAAAAGAATTAAAAAAAAGGAAGAAACCCTAAAAATCATGTGGGACTCTTATCAAGAAGAATAACTTGCATGTGTTTGGAGTTCCAGAACAGGGAGGGAAAACAGAAAATACAGAGAGAATAGTTGAAGATCTGTTGGCAGAAAACTACCCTGGCATTGTGAAAGATGAAAGGATATCTATACAAGATGCTCATCGAACACCATACAAGATAGATCCCAAAAGAAAATCACCAAAGCATATTATCATCAAACTGGCCAAAACCAAAGATAAAGAGAAAATCTGAAAAGCAGCCAGGGATAAACGAAAAGTCACCTACAAAGAGAATCAATAAGAATAAGTTCTGACTACTCGGCAGAAACTATGCAGTCAAGAAGGCAATGGGATGACATATATAGAGCACTGAAGGAGAAAAACTGCCAGCCAAGGATCATATATCCAGCAAAACTCTCTCTCAAATATGAAGGTGAAATTAAGACATTTACAGATAAACGCAAGCTTAGATAATTTGCAAAAACCAAACCAAAGCTACAAGAATTACTAAAGGAAATTCTTTGGTCAGAATATCAATAATATCAGATACAAATACAAAACAAGGTCACGGAACAAAACATCCTGATATAAACTCAAATAGGGAAATCACACACAAAAATATGATTTATTTAAAAAAGAAAAAATGCTCAAAACAGGGAATAGTTGAAGTCATTATGTAAAAGATTACAATAATCAAAAAAGAGGGACTAAATATAGGAGGCATAGATCTTCCATATGGAGAGGAAAACATGGAGATACAAAAAAAAAGGACGATACAAATTAGGCTTTTACTTAGAAAAATAGGAGTAAATATTAAGGTAACAACAAAGAGGTCTAACAAGTCCGTACTTCAAAATGAAAACCAAGATAAACATAACGACTTAGCAAAAATAAATTCAACTACTATGAAAATGAGGAGCACACAATTTACATAGAAAAACTTCTCAGCACAAAAAAAGTAAGTGGAAAAATGACATTGTCAACAACACACAGAAAAAGGCATCAAAATGGCAGCACTAAATTCATACTTATCTATTATTACGCTAAATGTAAATGGGCTAAATGCACCAATAGAGAGTTGCAGACTGGATAAAAAAACACGATCTTTCTATATGCTGCCTACAAGAGACACACCTTAGACTTAGAGACACACACTAAAACTCAAAGGATGGAAAAAATACATCATGCAAACAACAATCAAAAAACAGCAGGAGTGGCAATATTAATTTCTGACAAAATAGACTCTGAAGTTAAATCCACCACAAAGGATAAAGAAGGACACTACATAATGATTAAAGGGACAATTGACCAGGAAGATATAACCATATTAAATATTTATGCACCCAATGACAGGGTTGTACAATACATAAACTTTAACAGAATTGAAGTGAGATAGACGCCTCCACAATTATAGTAGGAGACTTCAACACACCACTTTCGGTGAAGGATAAGACTTCCAGTAAGATGCTCAATAGAGACACGGAAGATCTAATTGCTACAATCAACCAACTTGACCTCATAGACTTATACAGAACACTCCACCCAACTGCTGCAAAGTATACTTTTTTTCTAGTGCACATGGAACATTCTCTAGAATAGATCACATATTAGGTCATAAAACAATCCTTTGCAGAATCCGAAATGTTGAAATATTACAAAGCATCTTCTCAGACCATAAGGCCATAAAAGTAGAAATCAATAACAGAAAAATCAGGGAAAAGAAATCTAATACTTGGAAACTGAACAATACCCTGCTCAAAAAAGACTGGGTTATAGAAGACATTAAGGAGGGAATAAAGAAATTCATAGAGTGCAACGAGACTGAAACACTTCCTATCAAACCTCTGGGACACAGCGAAAGCAGTGCTCAGAGGTGAATTTATATTGATAAATGCGCACATACATAAAGAAGAAAGAGCCAAAATCAGAGAACTGTCCCTACAACTTGAACAAATAGAAAGCGAGCAACAAAAGAATCCATCAGGCACCAGAAGAAAACAAATAATAAAAATTACAGCAGAATTAAATGAATTAGAGGACAGAAAAACAACTGAAGGAATTAACAAAGCCAAAAGAGGGTTCTTTGAAAAAATATAAAAAATTGATAAACCATTGGCCAGACTGACTAAAGAAATACAGGAAAGGAAACAAATAACCCAGATGAGAAATGAGATGGGCCATATCACAACAGACCCAACAGAAATTAAAAGAATCATATCAGATTACTACAAAAATTGTACTCTAACAAATTGAAAACTTAGAAGAAACGGATGAATTCCTAGAAACATACTACCTGCCTAAACTAACACGATCAGAAGTAGAACAACTAAATAGACCCATAACAAAAGCGATTGAAAAGTTAATCAAAAACTCCCAACAAGGGCTTCCAGCCAAGATGGCTGACTAGGTAGACGCTACCTCGGATCCCTCTTGCAACAAAGACTCAGAAAAACAAGTGAATCGATCACATACATGACAATCTACGAACCCTGAGCAACAAACACAGATTTAAAGAGTTGACCTGAGTGACAGAGACGGAGAATGAACAACTACGGGGAAGTAGAGACTGTTTTTGGAGCCTGGAGCCAGCGTCTCAGTCAGGTAACCTTGGCGCCGGGCTTAGGAATGGATGCAGGGGAGCTGAACACAACATCCTGTGATGGTGCAAACATGGGGCGCAGCCCTACCCCCCTGAACTGACACCGGGAGGGGGCCCAGCTGGTCTGCACGGGCGGCGCGGGGATGCGGCTGGCGGGAGAAGTCCCCGGGAGGCAGCGACTGGTATTGGAGCCGGGAGTGCAGCGTTCCAGCCGAGGAACCTTGACTCAGGGCTTTGGACTGGGTGCAGGGGAGCTGAGCAGGACATCCTGTGAAGGTGCAAACACGGAGCGCAGCCCTACCCCCCTGAACTGACCTCAGGAGGGGGGCCAGCCAGTCAGCGCGGGCGGCGCAGTGATGCGGCTGGTGGGAGGAGAAGTCCCCGGGAGGCAGCGTCTGGTTTTGGAGCTGGGAGTGCAGCGTGTAGTGGCAGTGGAGGAACTCACTGCGGCATCTGCGGGCCAGACCCTTGGGGGCAATCTCTACCCAGCCAGCGCACATAGGCAACACGCCCCTCGGGAATCTCAGATAAAAGTCATCCCAAGCAAGATAAGTAACTTTGTCTATATTCCGAGGTGCTACCCTCTCCTGTTTTTATGAACCCTCTCCTCCCCTTCCCAGGCGGCTTCATTAACATTGGAATTTCCTGAGCCAGAGGGAGAACTGCTCCGTGGTTTTTCTCCCCCCCCCCTTTTTTTTTTTTGGTCTTTTTCTAACCCATTCTTCCGGCCTGAGAAAAGCAACCACAAAAAACCCAGGAACCAAAAATCCTTCCCTAATTGGACTAAAAACACAGAACCAGCTCCAGCCAAGCATATGTGATCCAGTCTCCAGCTTTCATCCCTACAGGGAACAAGGTGGCTATTATAATGCAAAGGCATTTCTGATAGGGATCTGACTGCATTTTTTTAGCGGATTTACTGGAAAGACAAGTTTCCCAGGTCTGATATCTCTGCGTACTGAACGGAGCCCTCACTGACCCACAACAGGGAACTGAGGGCTGAAGCTCCCCCCACACCACCTAGCCTCCTGCTTTAGGGGTCTAAGGAGGGTGACACCTACCAATCTGTAGAGGTACTTGCATTGGGGGCCTAAGGTACAGCTGCAGAGCCCACCCACCAAAGTGCTTTAGGAATAGAGACACACCTACCTCACTGACATATGGGGGAAACCTGTCAGCATCCTGCCCCCCCCAGAGTGTGAACCCCAGCTGCTACTAGAATCTGGGGCACACAACTATCCCCACTACTTCTCAAGGTGGATAGGTGATAGGCTGCATCACACACTTGACCCAAAATCAGACTCTACTCAAGAATAGTGAATGGACTCGGGCATATATATCTGGTAACAACCCAAACCAGCTGGTAATAGGTCATAAGTAAGTCAAGGGCTACAACAATCAAGACAGCACAATCTAGTAGCCCATCCATGTATATTGAAAGAAAACAAAACAAGGTAAGACTCAGTGAGCAAATATAGAATAAATCACTACAATATCTTAGTCGTGGCTCGGAGACAGCAGTCGATATCAAAGCACATAAAGAAGCAGACCATGACTGCTTCTACAACCCCCCAAATGAATCAAAATCTTTCCCAAATGAAGATACAATCTTGGAATTATCAGATACAGAATATAAAAAACTAATTTACAGAATGCTTCAAGACATCAGGGATGACCTCAGAAATGAAATAAGGCAATCTGCAGAAAAAGCCAAGGAACACACTGATAAAACAGTTGAAGAACTCAAAAAGATTATTCAAGAACATAGTGGAAAAATTAATAAGTTGCATGAATCCATAGAGAGACAGCATTCAGAAACCCAAAAGATTAACAATAAAATTACAGAATTAGACAACGCAATATGAAGTCAGAGGAGCAGACTCGAGCAATTAGAATGCAGAGTGGGAGATCTGGAGGACCAGGGAATTAACACCAACATAGCTGAAAAAACAATCAGATAAAAGAATTAAAAAAAATGAAGAAACCCTAAGAATCATGTGGGACTCTATCAAGAAGGATAACTTGCGTGTGATTGGAGTCCCAGAACAGGGAGGGAGGACAGAAAACACAGAGAGAATAATTGAAGATCTGCTGACAGAAAACTTCCCTGACATCATGAAAGACAAAAGGATATCTATCCAAGATGCTCATCGAACCCCGTTTAAGATTGATCCAAAAAGAAAATCACCAAGACATATTATCATCAAACTTGCCAAAACCAAAGATAAAATTTTAAAAGCAGCCAGGGATAAATGAAAGGTCTCCTACGAGGGAGAATCAATAAGAATAAGTTCAGACTTTTACTCAGCAGAAACCATGCAGGCAAGAAGGCAGTGGGATGACATATACAGAGCACTGAAGGAGAAAAACTGCCAGCCAAGGATCATATACCCAGCAAAACTCTCTCTGAAATATGAAGGTGAAATTAAGATATTTACAGATAAACACAAGCTTAGAGAATTTGCAAAAACCAAACCAAAGCTACAAGAAATACTAAAGGAAATCGTTTGGTCAGAAAACCAATAATATCGGATACCAAAACAACACAAGGTCACAAAACATCCTGATATCAACTCAAATAGGGAAATCACAAAAACAAATTAAGATTAATTAAAAAAAAATGCTCAAAACAGGGAATCGTTGAAGTCAATATGTAAAAGATCACAATAATCAAAAAGAGGGACTAAATACAGGTGGCATAGAACTGCCATATGGAGAGAGATACAAGGCGATATAGGACAATACAAGTTAGGTTTTTACTTAGAAAAATAGGGGTAAATATTAAGGAAACCACAAAGAGGCATAACAAGTCCATAACTCAAAATAAAAACCAAGAAAAACATAACGACTCAGCAAACACAAAGTCAAATACTATGAAAATGAGAAACACACAATCTACAAAGAAAACCGTCTCAGCACAAAAAAGTAAGTGGAAAAATGAAATTGTCAACAACACACATAAAACAGCATCAAAATGACAGCGCTCAACACATACTTATCTATAATTATGCTGAATGTAAATGGACTAAATGCACCAATAAAGAGACAGGGAGTCTCAGACTGGATAAAGAAACATGATCTGTCTATATGCTGCCTACAAGAGACACACCTTAGACTTAGAGACACAAACGAACTCAAACTCCAAGGATGGAAAAATATATGAAGCAAACAATAAGCAAAAAAGAGCAGGAGTAGCAATATTAATTTCTGACAAAATAGACTTTAAAGTTAAATCCACCACAAAGGATAAAGAAGGACACTACATAATGATTAAAGGGACAATTGACCAGGAAGATATAACCATACTAAATATTTATGCACCCAATGACAGGGCTGTACAATACATAAAACAAACTTTAACAGAACTGAAAAATGAGATAGACATCTCCACAATTATAGTAGGAGACTTCAACACACCACTTTCGGAGAAGGACAGGACATCCAGTAAGAAGCTCAATACACGGAAGACCTAATTGCTACAGTCAACCAACTTGACCTCTTTGACTTATACAGAACACTCCACCCAACTGCTGCAAAGTATACTTTTTTTCTAGTGCACATGGAACATTCTCCAGAATAGACCACATATTAGGTCATAACAAAAACCTTTGCAGAATCCAAAATATCGAAATATTACAAAGCTTCTTCTCAGACCATAAGGCCATAAAAGTGGAAATCAATAACAGAAAAATTAGGGAAAAGAAATCAAATACTTGGAAACTGAACAATACCCTCCTGAAAAAACACTGGGTTATAGAAGACATTAAGGAGGGAATAAAGAAATTCATAGAATGCAACGAGAATGAAAACACTTCCTATCAAAACCTCTGGGACACAGCGAAAGCAGTGCTCAGAGGTCAACTTATATCGATAAATGCACAAATACAAAAAGAAGAAAGAGCCAAAATCAGAGAACTGTCCCTACAACTTGAACAAATAGAAAGCGAGCAACAAAAGAATCCATCAGGCACCAGAAGAAAACAAATAATGAAAATTAAAGCTGAACTAAATGAATTACAGAACAGGAAAACAATTGAAAGAATTCACAAAGCCAAAAGCTGGTTCTTTGAAAAAATTAAAGAAATTGATAAACCATTGGCCAGACTGAGTAAAGAAATACAGGAAAGGAAACAAATAACCTGAATAAGAAACGAGATGGACCACATCACAACAGACCCAACCGAAATTAAAAGAATCATATCAGATTATTACGAAAAATTGTACTCTAACAAATTTGAAAACCTAGAAGAAATGGATGAATTCCTGGAAAAACACTACCTATCTAACACAATCAGAAGTAGAACAACTAAATAGACCCATAACAGAAAAAGAGATTGAAACGGTAATCAAAAAACTCCCAACAAAAAAAAAGCCCTGGCCCGGATGGCTTTACTGCAGAGTTCTACCAAACTTTCAGAGAAGAGTTAACACCACTACTATTAAAGGTATTTCAAAGCATAGAAAATGACGGAATACTACCTAACTCATTCTATGAAGCCACCGTATCCCTGATACCAAAACCAGGTAAAGACATCACAAAAACATAGATGCAAAAATCCTCAACAAAATTCTAGCCAATAGAATTCAACAACATATCAAAAAATTAATCCATCGTGACCAAGTGGTATTTATACCAGGTATGCAAGGCTGGTGTAATATTAGAAAAACCATTAATGTAACCCACCATATAAATAAAACAAAAGACAAAAACCACATGATCTTATCAATTGATGCAGAAAAGGCATTTGACAAAGTCCAAAAACCATTTATGATAAAAACTCTCAGCAAAATAGGAATTGAAGGAAAATTCCTCGACATAATAAAGGGCATCTATACAAAGCCAACAGCCAACATCACTCTAAATGGAGAGAGCCTGAAAGCATTTCCCTTGAGAACGGGAACCAGACAGGGATGCCCTTTATCACCGCTCTTATTCAACATTGTGCTAGAGGTCCTAGCCAGAGCAATTAGGCTAGAAAAAGAAATAAAGGGCATCGGCATTGGCAAGGAGGAAGTAAAATTATCTCTATTTGCAGATGACATGATCTTATACACAGAAAACCCTAAGGAATCCTCCAGAAAACTACTGAAACTAATAGAAGAGTTTGGCAGAGTCTCAGGTTATAAGATAAACATACAAAAATCACTTGGATTCCTCTACATTAACAAAAAGAACATCGAAGAGGAAATACCGAATCAATACCATTCACAGTAGCCACCAAGAAGATAAAATATTTAGGAATAAATCTTACCAAAGATGTAAAAGACCTATACAAAGAAAACTACAAAGTACTACTACAAGAAACTAAAAAGGACCTACTTAAGTGGAAAAACATACCTTGCTCATGGATAGGAAGAATTAACATAGTAAAAATGTCTATTCTACCAAAAGCCATCTATACATACAATGCACTTCCGATCCAAATTCCAATGTCATTTTTTAATGTGATAGAGAAACAAATCACCAACTTCATATGGAAGGGAAAGAAGCCTCGGATAAGCAAAGCATTACTGAAAAAGAAGAAAGTGGGAGGCCTCACTCTACCTGATTTCAGAACCTATTATACAGCCACAGTAGTCAAAACAGCCTGGTACTGGTACAACAACAGACACATAGACCAATGGAACAGAATTGAGAACCCAGATATAAATCCATCCACATATGAGCAGCTGATATTTGACAAAGGCCCAGTGTCAGTTAATTGGGGAAAAGATAGTCTTTTTAACAAATGGTGCTGCATAACTGGATATCCATTTGCAAGAAAATGAAACAGGACCCATACCTCACACCATGCACAAAAACTAACTCCAAGTGGATCAAAGACCTAAACATAAAGACTAAAATGATAAAGATCATGGAGGAAAAAATAGGGACAACCTTAGGAGCCGTAATACAAGGCATAAACAGAATACAAAACATTACCAAAAATGACGAAGAGAAACCAGATAACTGGGAGCTCCTAAAAATCAAACACCTATGCTCATCTAAAGACTTCACCAAAAGAGTAAAAAGACCACCTATAGATTGGGAAAGAATTTTCAGCTATGACATCTCCGACCAGCGCCTGATCTCTAAAATCTATATGATTCTGTCAAAACTCAACCACAAAAAGACAAACAACCCAATCAAGAAGTGGGCAAAGGATATGAACACGCACTTCACCAAAGAAGATATTCAGGTAGCTAACAGATACATGAGAAAATGCTCTTGATCATTAGCCATTAGAGAAATGCAAATTCAAACTACGATGAGATTCCATCTCACTCCAACAAGGCTGGCATTAATCCAAAAAACACAAAATAATAAATGTTGGAGAGGCTGCGGAGAGATTGGAACTCTTATACACTGCTGGTGGGAATGTAAAATGGTACAACCGCTTTGGAAATCTATCTGGCGTTATCTTAAACAGTTAGAAATAGAACTACCATACAACCCAGAAATCCCACTCCTCGGAATATACCCTAGAGAAATAAGAGCCTTCACACAAACAGATACATGCACACCCATGTTTATTGCAGCTCTGTTTACAATAGCAAAAAGCTGGAAGCAACCAAGGTGTCCATCAACGGATGAATGGTTAAATAAATTGTGGTATATTCACACAATGGAATACTACCCATCGATAAAGAACAGTGACGAATCTGTGAAATATTTCATAACATGGAGGAACCTGGAAGGCATTATGCTGAGTGAAATTAGAGGCAAAAGGACAAATATTGTATAAGATCACTATTATAAGATTTGAGAAATAGTATAAACTGAGAAGAACACATACTTTTGTGGTTACGAGGGGGGGAGGGAGGGTGGAAGAGGGTTGTTTACTGATTAGTTAGTAGATAAGAACTACTTTAGGTGAAGAGAAGGACAACACTCAATACACGGAAGGTCAGCTCAACTGGACTGGACCAAAAGCAAAGAAGTTTCCGGGATAAAATGAATGCTTCTAAGGTCAGCGGAGCAGGGGCGGGGGTCTGGGGAACATGGTTTGAGGGGACTTCTAAGTCAATTGGCAAAATAATACTATTATGAAGACATTCTGCATCCCACTTTGAAATGTAGCGTCTGGGGTCTTAAATGCTAACAAGCGGCCATCTAAGATGCATCAATTGGTCTCAACCCACCTGGAGCAAAGGAGAATGAAGAACACCAAGGTCACACGATAACTCTGAGCTCAAGAGATATAAAGGGCCACATGAACCAGAGACTTACATCATCCTGAGACCAGAAGAACTAGTTGGTGCCCGGCCACAACCGATGACTGCCCTGACAGGGAGCACAACAGAGAACCCCTGAGGGAGCTGGAGATCAGTGGGATGCAGACCCCAAATTCTCATAAAAAAAGACCAGACTTAATGATCTGACTGAGACTAGAGGAATCCTGGCGGTCATGGTCCCCAAACTTTCTGTTGGCCCAGGACAGGAACCATTCCCGAAGACAACTCATCAGACATGGAAGGGACTGGACAATGGGTAGGAGAGAGATGCTGATGAAGAGTGAGCTACTTGTATCAGGTGGACACTTGAGACTGTGTTGGCATCTCCTGTCTGGAGGGGAGATGGGAGGGTAGAGAGGGTTAGAAACTGGCAAAATTGCCACGAAAGGAGAGACTGGAAGGGCTGACTCATTAGGGGGAGAGTAAGTGGGAGTATGGAGTAAGGTGTATATAGGCTTATATGTGACGGACTGACTTGGTTTGTAAATGTTCACTTAAAGCTCAATAAAAATTATTTAAAAAATTTTTTTAATTCATATGGGTGAAAATGTACATTAAACTCTCTATTACATGTCATGATCAAGTTTTTAGTAGTGTGTAATACTTTAGTTTAAAGTCAGATTTATTTATTTTTAATGTTAAAGAACATCATACAATTTTCCGACATTAATTCATTGGGATTTTCATCCTATTTTGCTCTTTTATCTTTGTGTGCGATTAGGACTTCTCATAGGTGTTGGGAAGAACAAGGTGGGTGAAAACTTTACAGTAAGATATTTCATTCTTTTTGAAATTACGATGATTTTCTTCATCAAAGGTTTATAGACAGTTTTGGTCTTTTTGCATCACATGGTGTAATTACGAAGGCTTAGATGATATCTGTGTTAAAAGAGCATTAAAAATAATTTTTTTCTGTATATTAATTTTCCCACCCTTGAAAATACTGAAGTTCATTTTGTGTGTACTGGGGTGGTGATGGTAATATTTAATAATTGTAACAATACCTCTCATAGAGCCCTCCCTCTGTGCCCGTTTCTGTAGTTACCACTTCACACTTATTTAATCCTTCCAAAATCTGTATGTGATTGATATTATATCCTTTTAACTGACCCAGTTTAATGACACAAATTTTCCAAGATACCATAGTTGGTAAGTGACAGAGTCAGGATCTGAGCCCAAACAATCTGTTTTCACAGTTAGATCTTTTATACCATGGCTTCTTTGTGAACTAAAGATTGTGCCCAGTGCCTGGATGACTAGACAACTCCAAGATGAAGAGTCTCAATGTCTTATCAGCTGAGTCAGTGAACTCTTCCTTATTTTACGACAAATTCTCTATTATGTTGTCTAGTGGCATCCTACAGGATTTACGTGGATCTTTTTCAGCACAGCCAACCAAAGCTAAGGTATGGATATGGATAAGCTATCGCAGCTGCCTTCCCTGCCCTTGCACTATCACTTTGTGTCCTACCTGTGCCCGGTGGACCGTCTGCTTCAGGCACTGCCGCTTCCAGCATTGGGTGGAAAGCTGGAAAGGCTATGAAAGAGATGGGGCTGGAGCAAGGAGGTCTAGGGAAGCAGAAAGGGGAAGTCATTGGGAAACTTTTTATGGAGTCAGAATCAAGGCTCTAAAGCAGGTTTTCTAGTTCTCAGTGCTGCCCAATAATTGCATCTTTCCGTTGATTAGTCTATTCTTTAGTATTCTATCCAACAAATGTTTATTGAGTGCTGCTATGTACTGGGCACTGTTCTAGGCAGTGGGTATCCAGCAGTGAATGAAAAACGGCAAGACTCTGCCCTCATGGAACATACATCCTATAGTCAGGAAGATAGATAATAAATAAACAGACAAATAAGATGGTGAAATGTGCTTTGGAGAAAAGCATGAAGCTGCATAAGAGGAAAGGGAATTCTAGGAGAGGGTGAGAAGGTAGATGCGGGAAGGAGGATTGCTTTTAATGTAGGGTAGAAAGGAAGGTGTCTATGATAAGGTGACATTTGAGTCGAGCACAAGCCGTGGGAATGGCTGAAGAAAGACCATTTCAGGAGAGGACACAAGTACAAAGGTCCTGAGGCAAGAGCATGCCTGATGTGTTAGAGAAACAGTAAGGAAACCAGAAAGGCTGTAATGGAGCAAGGGGGGAATGCAGTAGGAGGTGAGACCAAAGTAGTAATGGAAGCCAGATCATGTAGGACTTGTTAGCCACTTAGAGGACTTTGACTTTTCCTTTGAGAGAAAAGGCAAAGTTTAAGTAGAAGAGTGACATAATATGACTTATGTTCCATACAAGCATTCCCTTCCCCCACACTTTACCTCTGCATGAACATTACAAAACTTTACACCCAAAAGAATAAGTTCCTTTTACCTATACATCATGTTGGCTTTCAACAGAAAATTACAAGGCATACTATAAAGCAAAAAACAATCTGAAGAGAAAGGGCAGGTATCACAAGCAGACTCAGATAATGCCAGAGGTGTTAGAATTATCAGACTGGGGATTTCAAATGACTATGATTAATATGTTAAGGGCTCTGATGGAAAAAGTGGACAACAGGCAAGAATAGATGAGTAGTCTAACCAAAAAAATTGTGAACAATAAGGAAATGTGAGAAATCAAAATTTGCAGCAGAAATGAATAAGGCATTTGATGCACCTACTGGAAATAGCTGAGGGAAGAATCAGTGAGCTTGAAGATATTTCAGTAGCAACTTCTCAAACTGAAAGTCAAAGAGAAAAAAGATTGGAGGGAAAAAAGGACTATCCAAGAACTGTGGGGCAATCACAAAACATGTAACATATGCATAATGGGAATACTAAGAGGAGAAGAGAGAAAGGAACAGAAGAAAGACTTGAAGCAGTAAGGACTGAGAATTTTCCAAAATTGTTGACAGACACCAAACTACAAATCCAGTAGCCCCAGAAAACACTGAAATAAAAAAAAAAAAATTTTTTTTCACCAAGCAAGATAAATTCAAAACCAAAACCTGTTGCTGTCGGGCCGATTCCGACTCATAGTGACAAAGCAAGGTATATACGAAAAAATCTGCACCCAGGCATATCATATTCAAATTGCAGAAAGTCAAACAAAAAGAGATAGTAACACCTCTTCCTTTTTAATTGTTAGAACACATAGAGAAATCAGTAAGGATATAAAAGATTTGAATAGCATTATCAACCAAATTAACCTAATTGCCATTTACAGAAAGAATACACTTAACCATTGCAGAGTCTAATTCTTTGCAAGTATACATGCAGCATTCATCAAACTAGACCATATAACCCAAATTCTAACTCGTGGTGACCCCATGTGTTACGGTAGAACTGTTCCATAGGGTTTTCTTGGCTCTAATCTTTATGGAAGCAGATTGCCAGGCCCTTATTCTGTGGTGCCACTGGGTAGGTTTGAACCACCAACCTTCAGGTTAGTAGACAAAAGCAAACCACTTGTGCCACCTAAGGACTTTAGATACCCATTGCTAGTGAGTCAGTTTTGACTCATAGCGACCCTAGTACTGGGTATAAGTGCCTCATAGGGTTTCCAAGGCTGTAATCTTATGGAAGAAGACTGCCACATCTTTCTCCTACAAAGCAGCTGGTGCATTCGGACCTCTAAGCCTTCGGTTAGCATCCGAGTGCTTAACCAATGTACCACCAGGGGACCTTAAGTACCTTATACTGTTGAGTCGATTCTGATTCATAGTGACTCCATCGGACAGAGTAGAACTGCCCCATGAAGTTTCCATGGAGCCACTGGTGAATTCAAACTGCTGACCTTTTGGTTAGCAGCCACATCCCTTAACCACTATGCCACTGCCCTAAAACAGCTTTCAATACATTTAGGAGGATCGGCATCATAGAGTATGTTATCTGACCACAATGCTATGAAATTAGAAACCAATAACAATAAAATATCTATAAATTTTCCAAATAGTAGAAAATTAAGCAGTGTACTTCTAAATAATTCTTGGTTCAAAGAAGAAATCACAAAGGAAATTAGAAAATACTCTTTCTGGTATAATAATATGTTTCTAGTGAAGGCTTACATAGCAGTTTAGGTTCTCATTCAACAATTTCTGCACAGATTGTTCAGTGACATTGGGTACATTCTTCATGATTCGTGAACTTTCTCAATATTTCTGTTGTGGTTGTTCCACTTTCATTAATCTAGTTGCCCTGCCTCCTTGCATTCTTACCTTGGTTTTAAAGTAATTGTTGACTATTTGGTCTCATAAAGATGATTTTTTATAGGATCACAGTAGTCATGGGTGGTATTCTTTAAAAAAATTTCTTTTTTTTTATCTATTATTTAGCTAAAAGATAACCTCAGGGTCTAGTTTCAGTTCAAGGTTTAAAGAGTATCTCAGGACAGTAGTCCTGCAGTCTCAACCAGTTGAGTAAGTCTGGTTTTTGTTTAGTTTTTTATGAATTTGAGGTTCTGTTCCACATTTTTGTCCCATACTATCAGGGTCCATCTACTGTGGCCCTGATAAGAATGGTCGGAGGTGGTAGCCGGGCACCATCTAGTTTTTTTCTGGTAGATGAGGTCATGGCTCATGCAGACTCTTTGTCCTGTGTAGACTAGTTTCTTCTTTGAGCCTTTGGTTTCTTTCTTTCTTTTGTTCTGGAGGAGTAGAGACCAATAGTTGTATCCTAGATAGGCAATTGCAAGCTTCCAATAATCTAATTCCCCTGACTCTTACATTCTTATCTTTGTTTTAAAGTAATTGTTTACCATTTGCTCTCATATAGATGATTTTTTTAAAGGGGCACATTACTTATGAGAGGTATTCGTTATTTTGTGAGCCAATCTATTATTTAGCTACTGGGATTAGTTTCAGTCCAAAGTTTGAAGAGTATCTCAAAGCAGTGATTTCAGGGAGTCCTCAAGTGTGAACCAGTCCAGTAAGACCCCTCTTTTTCTATATTTGATGATAAATATATATTTTCTATTTTGCTTTAAGTGGAAGTTTACAAATCAAGTCAGTCTCTCTCATAAAAACTTATATACACCTTGCTACCAAAACCAAACCCACTGCCATTGAGTCAATTCCGACTCATAGGGACCCTATAGGGCAAAGTAGAACTGCCCTGTAGAGTTTCCAAGGAGCACCTAGGTGGATTCGACCCGCTGACCTTTTGGTTAGCAGCTGTAGCACTTAACCACTACTCCACCAGGGTTTCATATACACCTTGCTACGTACCCCCAATTACTCTCCCCCCTAATGAGACAGCCTGCTCCCTCCTTCCACTCTCTTTTTCCATGTCCATTTTGCAAGCTTCTAAGCCCCTCTACCCTGCCATCTCCCCTCCAGTCAGGAGGTGCCAACATAGTCTCAAGTGTCCACCTGGTCCAAGTAGTTCACTCCTCACCAACATCCCTCTACTACCCATTGTCCAGTTCAATCCATGTCCGACAAGCTGGCTTCTGGAATGGTTCCTGTCCTGGGCCAACAGAAGGTCTGGGGACCATGACCACTGGGGTCCTTATGAGAATTTGGGGTCTGTATCCCACTGTTCCCCTGCTCCCTCAGGGGTCCTCCGCTGTGTTCCCTGTCAGGGCAGTCATCGGTTGTGGCTGGGCACCATCTAGATCTTCTGGTCTCAGGATAATGTAGTCTCTGGTTCATGTAGCCCTTTCTGTCTCTTGGGCTTGTAATTACCTTGTGTCCTTGGTGTTCTTCATTATCCTTTGATCCAGGTGGGTTGAGACTCATTGATGCACCTTAGATGGCTGCTTGCTAGCATTTAAGATCCCAGACGCCACCCTTCAAAGTGGGATGCAGAATGTTTTCTTAATGGATTTTATTATGCCAATGGACTTAGATGTCCCCTGAAACCACGGTCCCCAAACCCCTGTCCCTGCTTCGCTAACCTTTGAAGCATTCAGTTTATTCAGGAAACTTCTTTGCTTTTGGTTTAGTCCAGTTGTGCTGACCTCCGCTGTATTGACTGTTGTCCTTCCCTTCACCTAAAGTAGTTCTTATCTACTATCTAATTAGTAAATATCCTTCTCCCACCCTCCCTCCCTCCCTCCTCTCATAACCGCAAAACAATGCATTCTTCTCAGTTTAAACTATTTCTCAAGATCTTATAATAGTGGTCTTATACAATATTTGTCCTTTTGCAACTGACTAATTTCACTCAGCATAATGCCTTCTGGGTTCCTGCATGTTATGAAATGTTTCACAGATTCATCACTGTTCTTTATTGATGCGTAGTATTCCATTGTGTGAATATACCATAATTTATTTACCCATTCATCCTTTGATGGGTACCTTGGTTGCTTCCATTTTTTTGCTATTGTAAATAGTGCTGCAATAAACATGGGTGTGCATATACCTGTTAGTGTAAAGGCTCTTATTTCTCTAGGATATATTCCGAGGAGTAGGGTCGCTGGGTCCTATGGTAGTTCTATTTCTAGCTTTTTAAGGAAGCGCCGAATAGATTTCCAAAATGGTTGTACCATTTCACATTCCCACCAGCGGTGTATAAGTGTTGCAATGTCTCCAAAGCCTCTCCAACATTTATTATTTTGTGTTTTTGGATTAATGCCAGCCTTGTTGGAGTGAGATGGAATCTTATTGTAGTTTTGATTTGCATTTCTCTAATGGCTAATGATCGAGAGCACTTCATGTATCTGTTAGATGCCTGAATGTCGTCTTTAGTGAAGTGTCTGTTCATATAGTTTTCCCATTTTTAATTGGGTTGTTTGTCTTTTTGTAGTTGAGTCTTAGCAAAATCATGTAGACTTTAGAGATCAGGTGCTGGTAGGAGATGTCATAGCTGAAAATTTTTTCCCAATCTGTAGGTGGTCTTTTTACTGTTTTGGTGAGGTCTTTAGATGAGCGTAGGTGTTTGATTATTATTAATAGCTCCCAGTTATCTGGTTTCTCTTCAGCATTTTTAGTAATGTTTTGTATTCAGTTTATGCCATGTATTAGGGCTCCTAACGTTGTCTCTATTTTTTCTTCCATGATCTTTATCGTTTTAGACTTTATGTTTATGTCTTTGATCCATTTGGAGTTAGTTTTTGTGCATGATCTGAGGTATGGGTCCTGTTCCAGTTTTTTGCAGATGGATATCCAGTTATGCCAGCATCATTTGTTAAAAAGACTGTCTTTTCCCCAATTAACTGACACTGGGCCTTTGTCAAATATCAGCTGCTTGTATGTGGATGGATTTATATCTGGATTCTCAATTCTGTTCCATTGGTCTATGTGTCTGTTGTTGTACCAGGCTCTTTTAACTACTGTGGTGGTATAATAGGTTCTAAAATCAGGAAGAGTGAGGCCTCCCACTTTCTTCTTCTTTTCCAGCAATGCTTTACTTATCCAGGACTTCTTTCCCTTCCATACGAAGTTGGTGGTTTGTTTCTCTATCTCATTAAAAAATGTCACTGGAATTTGGATCAGAATTGCATTGTATATATAGATGGCTTTTGGTAGAATAGACATTTTTACAATGTTAAGTCTTCCTATCCATGAGCAAGGTATGTTTTTCCACTTACGTATGTCCCTTTTGGTTTCTTGTAGTAGTACCTTGCAGTTTTCTTTGTATAGATCTTTTACGTTTCTGGTTAGATTTATTCCTAAGTATTTTATCTTCTTCGGGGCTACTGTGAATGGAATTGATTTGATGATTTCCTCATTGATCTTCTTTTCGTTGATGTAGAGGAGTCCAAATAATTTTTGTATGTTTATCTTGTAACCTGATACTCTGCTGAACTATTAGTTTCAGTAGTTTTCTTGAGGATTCTTTAGGGTTTTCTGTGTATAAGATCATGTCATCTGCAAACAGAGATATTTTTACTTCTTCCTTACCAATCTGGATGCCCTTTATTTCTTTATCCAGCCTAATTGGTCTGGCTAGGACCTCCAGCACAATGTTGAATAAGAGTGGTGATAAGGGGCATCCTTGTCTGGTTCCCATTGTTAAGGGGGATGTTTTTAGAATGTCTCCATTAAGGATGATGTTGGCTGTTGGTTTTGTATAAATGCCCTTTATTATGCTGAGGAGTTTTCCTTCTATTCCTATTTTGTTGAAAGTTTGTATCATGAATGGGTGCTGGACTTTGTCAAATGCCTTTTCTGCATCAATTCATAAAATCAAGTGGTTCTTGTATTTTGTTTTATTTATATGGTGGATTACACTAATTGTTTTTCTAATATTCAACCATCCTTGCATTAAAAAAAATACCTGGTATAAATCCCACTTGGTTGAGGTCGATTATTTTTTAGATATGTTGTTGAATTCTATTGGCTAGAATTTTGTTGAGGATTTTGCATCTATGTTCATGAAGGATATAAGTCTGTAATTTTCTTTTTTTGTGTTGTCTTTAGCTGGTTTTGGTACCAGGGATATGCTGGCTTCATAGAATAAGTTAGGGAGTATTCCATCCTTTTCTATGCTTTGAAATACCTTTAGTAGTAGTGGTGTTAAGTCTTCTCTGAAAGTTTGGTAGAACTCTACAGTGAAGCCGTCAGGACCAGGGTTTTTTTTGGGGGGAGGGGGGAGTTTTTTGATTACCTCTTCAATCTCTTTTTTGTTATGGATCTATTTAGTTGTTCTACTTCTGTTTGTTTTAGCTTAGGTAGTTAGTGTGTTTCTAGGAATTCATCGATTTCTTCTAGGTTTTCAAATTTTTTAGAGTACATTTTTTTAAAGTAATCTGATAGGATTCTTTTAATTTCAGTTGTGTCTGTTGTGATATGGCCCATCTCATTTCTTTTTTGGGTTATTTATTTCCTTTCCTGTATTTCTTTAGTCAGCCTGGCCAATGGTTTATCAATTTTGTTGATTTTTTCAAAGAACCAGCTTTTGGGCTTGTTAACTCTTTCAATTGTTTTTCTGTTCTCTAATTCATTCAATTATGCTCTAATTTTTATTATTTGTTTTCTTCTGGTTCCTCAAGGTTTCTTTTGTTGCTCTCTTTCTATTTGTTCAAGTTGTAGGGACAGTTCTTTGATTTTGGCTCTTTCTTCTTTCTTTATATGTGTGCATTAGTTGATATAAATTGACCTCCGAGCACTGCTTTAGCTGTGTCCCAAAGGTTTTGATAGGAAGTGTTTTAAGTTGCATTGCATCCTATGAATTTCTTTAGTCCCTCCTTAATGTATTGTATAACCCAGTCTTTTTTGAGCAGGGTATTGTTCAGTTTCCAAGTACTTGATTTGTTTTCCCATTATTGATTTCTACTTTTATGGCCTTATGGTCTGAGAAGATGCTTTGTAATATTTCAATGTCCTGGATTCTATATAGGTTTGCTTTATGACCTAATATGTGGTCTATTCTAGAGAATGTTCCACATGCACTAGAAAAGAAAGTCTCCTTTGCAGCTGTTGGATGGAGTGTTCTGTACAAGTCTATGAGATCAAGTTAGTTGATTGTGGCAATTAGATCTTCTGTGTTTTTGTTCAGCTTCTTACTGGATGTCCTGTCTGTCACTGAAATTGGTGTTTTGAAGTCTCCTACTATAATTGTGGAGGTGTCTAATCTCACTTGTCAATTCTGTTAGAGTTTGTTTTATGTATCTTGCAGCCTTGTCATTGGGTGCATAAATATTTAATATGGTTATATCTCCCTGGTAAATTGTCCCTTTAATCATTATGTAATGTCCTTTTTTATCACTTGTGGTGGATTTAACTTTAAAGTCTATTTGGTCAGGAATTGATATTGCCACTCCTGCTCTTTTTTGATTGTTGTTTCCTTGATATATTTTTTTCCATCCTTTGAGTTTTAGTTTATTTGTGTCTCTAAGTCTAAGGCATGTCTCTTGTAGGCAGCATATAGACGCATCATGTTTTTTTATCCAGTCTGTGGCTCTCTGTCTCTTTATTGGTGCACTTAAGCCGTTTACATTCAGCGTAATTATAGATAAGTGTGAGTTTAGTGCTGTCATTTGATGCCTTTTTCTGTGTGTTGTTGACAATTTCATTTTTCCACTTCCTTTTTTTTGTGCTGAGAATTTTTTCTTTGTAAATTGTGTGTTCCTCATTTTCATAGTAGTTAAATTTATTTTTGCTGAGTCATTATGTTTATCTTGGTTTTTATTTTGAAGTATGGAATTGTTAGACCTCTTTGTGGTTACCTTAATATTTACCCCTATGTCTCTAAGTAAAAACTTAGCTTGTATCATCCTATATCAGCTTGGTTTCCTCTTCATATGGAAGATCTATGCCTCCTGTATTTAGTCCCTCTTTTTTGATTATTGTAATCTTTTACATAATGACATCAGTGATTCCCTGTTTTGATCATTTTTTTTAATTTATGTTATTTTGTTTTTGTGATTTCCCTATCTGAGTTGATATCAGGATGTTCTGTTTTGTGACCTTGTGTTGTGTTGGTATCTGATATCATTGATTTTCTGACCAAAGAATTTTCTTTAGTAATTCTTATAGCTTTGGTTTGGTTTTTGCAACGTCTCTAAGCTTGTGTTTATCTGTAAATGTCTTAATTTCACCTTTTTATTTGAGAGAGAGTTTTGCTGGATATAGGATTCTTGCCTGGCAGTTTTTCTCCTTCAGAGCTCTATATATGTCATCCCATTGCCTTCTTGCCTGCATGGTTTCTGCCTAGTAGTCTGAACTTATTCTTATTGATTCCTCTTTGTAGGTGACTTTTTGTTTATCCCTGGCTGTTTTTAAAATTTTCTATTTATTTTGGTTTTGGCACATTAGATGATAATATATCTTCTTCCTTTTTAGAAGCAGCACAGCTGTATGCCCTGTCTGGTAGGAAGGCTGGGAGGTTAAATCTGGAATCAGGGGCTTTACAAAGAGCAAGCTTGAGAGGGTTCACATTTCAATCGAGTTTATTTCTCATTTTAGGAATGGCCTCTTAAGCAGCAATCTTTGGATTTGGACTAAGTGTGCATTTCTTAAATGGGAGTGTATTTGCTTAGGTCTTATATATCAGAAAGTATAATGAATCCTGGAGCTTTATTTGATTCCATAAATATTTTGAATTTTCTTTTTACTGTGGTCAATATATATGTAACAACACACGTGTGATTCCCACCTTCTTCACATGCACAATTCGGTGACACTGTGTTCATCATGTTGTGCAAGCACCACCGCCATCTGTTTCTAAGCATGTTACTTTTTTAAAAATAATATTTTACTGTGTTTTAGGTTCCCGTTCAACAATTTCTCCACAATTTGTTCAGTGACATTGGTTATGTTCTTCGCAATTCTTGAACATTATCCTCATTTACGTTCTGGTTTTCCTGTTCCCTATAATCTCGTTTCCCTGACTCTGACATTCTCATCTTTGTTTAAATTGTTGACCGTCTGGTCCCATATAGGTGATTTTTAAGGAGCACAGTGTTTACAGGTGATGTTCATTATTTTGGGAGCCAGTCTGTTATTCAGGTACAAGGTGACCTCAGGGGTTATATTCAGTTCAAAATTTGAAGAGTATTTCAGGGCAATGATTTCGGGGAGTCCTCAAATCTGAACCAGTCCAGTAAACTTTTTTTTTTTTAATGAATTTGAGATTTTGTTTTACATTTTTCTCCCATTCTCTCAGAATCCATCTATTGTGGCCCTAATCACAAGGAATGGTAGTGATAGCTGGGCACTAGCTAGTTTTTCTGGTCTCAGGGAAGATGAGGCCGTGGTTTCTGTAGACTATTTGTCTTGTAGACAAGTTTCTTTGAGTCTTTGGCTTCTGTTTTGCTGCAGAGGAGTAATAGAGACCAATAGTTGTAACTTAGAATGCCGCTATCAAGCTTTTGAAATCCCAGACACTATTCAGCAAACTAAGAGGTAAAATATAACTTTATGAACTATATCATGCCAGTGGACCAAGATGTTCCACGAGACTGTGGTCCTAACACTTCAAATCCAGAAAAACAATTCTGTGAGGTGTTTGATTATATCTAAGAAATATTTATTACTATTTCCTCTATGTGATTTATTATATATATTAATATGTGTGCATAGAATCCAATAGATATATATACATGTATCTTTACACCTATATACACACTTATGTATACTTATATATACTTACTTATACACATATATGCCTGCGTGTGTGTGTGTGTGTGTATATATATACACACACACATACTTGCATATATATTTTTGGGTTGTTTTTGCTTATCTTTCAAAATTATGTATTACATGCTATCACCAACAAGTTCTTTTTCCTTGTGTACATTTTACTGACATGGTTTGCCTTCATCTAGCTGTATACATTTCACTCTCATTTGGTGTTACCTTTTTTCCATCACCAGAAATAATAATTGTTTACTATCTAGTGAGTGAATTTTCATTTTCCCCCACCCCATCTCTGGTAACGCTAATGAACATTATTTTCTATATATTTTTATTTGTTCATATCATTTCAAAAAAGTAATAACATACAATATTTCTTTTTTGTGACTGACTTATTTCACTCAAAGTAATGTCCTCCAGGTTCCTTCATGTTCCAAGGTGTTCCGGGAACTCCTGGATTACTGAGTAGTATTTCCTTCTACGTGTGTATGACAGTTTACTTATCCCTTAATCGATCGATGGGCACTTAGGTTGTTCCAACATTTTGCTATCGTGAATAGTGCTGCGATGAAAAAGGTGTCCTTATGTCTGTTTGTGTCACTTCTACCAGATTCCTAAGGCATATACCTGCAGTGGAATTCCTGGGTCATGTAGCAGCTCTACTTCCAGTTTTTTTAGGAACCAGTAGGCTGCTTTGCAAACTGGCTCTATCATTTCGCATTTTCACCAGCAATGGACAAGGGGTTCAGATTTCCCCATGACACCTCCAACACTTGTTATTTTCCATTTTTTTAGTGTTTTTTTTTTACCTTAGTCATTCTAGTGGGAGTGAAATGGTATCTCATTGTGGTTTTGATTTGCATTTCCCTGATGGCTAATGATGTTGAGCATCTTCTCATGTGTCTGTTGGCCATTCAAATATTCCCTTTGGTGAAATGTCTTTTCATGTTCTTCAGCCAGTTTTTATATGGTTATTTGTCTTTTTGTTATTAAGTTGTAGAAGTTTGCTATATATTTTAGATATTAGACTCCAGTCACTTATATCCTTCCCAAATAATTTTTCCCAGCCTGTAGGCTGTCTCTTCCCTATTTTTATTGTCTTTTGATGAGCATAAGTATTTAACTTTGCATGAGGTCCCACTTACATAGTTTCTGATGCTCGGGCATTCATTATTGTGTTTGATAATCTATCATTGAAAATCAGTTTGGTCCAAAAAGGTTTACTCCTATATTTTCTTCCAAGAACTGTATGGTTTAGGCTTAAATCAAGGTCTTTGATCCATATTGATTTAATTTTTGTGTATGGTGTGAGGTATGGTTCTTGTTTTATTTTTCTGCTTGGGGAAATCCAGTTTAGCCAGCACCATTTGTTGAAGAGACTACTTTTTTTCCTTTAAATGGATTTGGCTCACTTGCTGAAAATCAGTTGACCATAGAGGTTTGGATTTATTTCTGGGTTTTCAATTCTGTTGCCTTGGTCTGTGTGTCTGTCATTTAACCAGTACCAGGCTGCTTTGATTTACTGTAGTTTTGTAATATGTTTGGAAGTCAGGAAATGTGAGGTCTGCTACTTCATTCTTTTTCAAAATTGCTTTCACCATCCGGGGTCTCTTGTCTTTCAATAGAAAAAGGAGGAATTTTTTTCCATTTCTGTAAAGAATGGTGTAGGAATTTTGATTAGGGTTTTGTTCTATCTGTAGATCACTTTGTGTAGTATTGACATCTTGATTATATTAAGTCTTCCAATCCATGAGCACAGAATGTCTTTCCATCTATTTAGGCCTTCTTTTTTTTTTCAGCTGTATTTTGTAATTTCACTGTAGAAGCCTTTTACATCTCTGGGTACGTTTATTCCTATATATTTTATTCTCTTAGATGCTATTGTAAATGGAGTTGTTTTCACTCCATAAATATTTATTTTGGAATAAAAATTCCATAAATTTTATTATGTGGCTTGTATATGCTAAGGATGCATCTTAAGCCATTCAGCTTGTGAGGAGCAAGGACCTAGGCGAGGCCAGGGGCTACTTTCTGGGACCTGCCCCTCAACTGTCTTAGTCAAGGTAACAAGTATATTTCAGACAAAACCTTGGTACATCAATATTTATTGTGAAATGTCTATGTATTAAATAAATGCAGCATGAAAAATACTGTGTGATAGTAAATACAGTAGGAAAAACCTAAGAATGGAGTCAGAAGAAAGCATACCTTACAGTGTTTCCCAGGTCTAAAATTCTTTGGCCGTGCCGTTGTGTAAAAGAACTTTCAAAGTGAATAGGAAAAAGAAACATTATTTTTTGAAAGTCCATTCAGAGGAAGAAACGAATGTGGTCCAAAGTGTATCTAAATGTGTAAGAGCACTATTCCCAATTCGAGGATACTGTGTTTTAAGCGGTGCCAAGTGATTAAGAGCCTACTAACCCAAATTTGGCAGTTCAAATCCATTATCCACTCCTTGGAAACCCTATGGGTCAGTTCTACTCTGTCCTATAGGATTGCTGTAACTCGGAATGGACTACACGGCAAAGGCTATGCTTTAGGTAAGGAGCCCTGATGGTGCAAGGTTAAGCGCTGGGCTGCTAACCAAATACCCAGCAACAGAGGCTCTGGCTTTAGAGAAGAAAGAGCAGGGAATCTGCTCCCATAAAGATTACAGCCTAGGAAACCCTAATCGGCAGTTCTACTCTGCCCTATAGGGTCTCTGTGAGGGGGGATCGACTCCATGGCACAAAATAGCAATGACCACAATTTTTACAAAGCATGAGTGGTGGCTTCAGACATCCACCTTTGGCGGAAGGGCTAACGTGGAGCTTCCGGGTGAGGAGGTGTAGCCTGCTTTCCAAGAAGCCTCAGAATGCTCCCCAGATGCTCTGTATTCTGCTCCTGCACTGCTCTCCATAAACCAATTGCCTTACAGTCGATTGCAACTCATAGCGACCCTATAGGACAGGGTAGAACGGCCCCATAGGGTTTCCAAGTAATGGCTGGTGGATTCAAACTGGTGACCTTTTGGTTAGCAGCCCTAGCACTTAGCCACTGCACCAGCAGGGCTCAGGTGATCCCATTCCCGCCTTGCTTTAAGAGGTCACTCATGCGCACCCTCTCCTGGGACAGGAACTTCTGCACTCTAAAGGCCTCAGGCGTCAGTTGCCGAAGGTCCTCTTCAGGGAGACACGCAGGCATGAGCCAGGGAATGGCAGGGTCCCTAAGGGTAGGTCTAGTGGCTGGGCTGGGCTGTCGAGGGCGAGACCTCAGACCCTGCAGACAACAGCGTACTGCTCTTCCACTTTCTCCTGTCAATTCTCTTACAAACAAAGGTAAAAAAAAAAAGGCTACTCAAACTCATCCTTAGTAATTTTGCTACTATGCTTTACTCCCATATACGGGCTCTGTTAGAAATGTGTTTATATGAATTCACAGTTTGGAGGTTGTGTATGTTCTGAATGGGTTCTCAGAAAGTTTGTGTTTGTATTAAGTGTGTGGATTGGTGGTGTCTACATGAATATTTGGGGTTCAATATGAGTGTGTTTTTGTGGGAGAGTGCAGGGCATGAGATATAGGCATGTGTGCTCGAAGACTTAGAGGTGAGCTGCTTTACAAATTGTGGCTCAGGGGAACACTTTAGGTCTGGCTCTTCTGCCATGAATTTTGGGTCTTTGCGTGTACATAATGGTAGGTTTGGAATGGGTTTCTCTGCTTTCCATTGGGGCATTTGAGGGAGTGTACCTGTGTATATTAGTTTGGGTATAGGACCAGTTCTTTTTCTATATTTGGGGAATGAGGGAGAGTCACTGGTGTGTACTCAGGGCATGTCGTATGGTTGTGTTGCTTTGGGTGCTTTTCTGGAGTTGCACATGCATCCTTCCATGTTTATTCTGGGGTTTCTATGATTCTGTATTCTGGAAAATTGGGGATTGATTTCTGTTTGAGTATTTTGAATTGTTGGATTATGTATAGGCAGGCATTGTGAGGTTACATTAGTATTGGAAGATACAGCGTCGTATTTTAGCATAGGTTTAGTATCCTGGATACTTTAGGCTGTAATTGGGGTATGAGGACAGCTGTATATGTAATGAGTTTGTGTGTTTCATGAAGGGGCATGGCAGTTTAGATGACTATTTTCTAGGGCTATGTGTAATATTTTTCAGTAGGGAGTATGGTATTTTCTGGGAAATGAGGATGGGTGTATATGACGAAAAGATGGGGTTCTGTATTTGCACAGAGAGTGGCATGTTGATATGGTTATGTGTGAGATTTTGAGAAACGTGGGATATGGGACCTGGAATGGGGGTTCAGTGTATTTCTATAGGATGTGTAAGATCTATTTCATTGTGAATGGGGAGTATATACTGGTGTGTGTAAGTCATGAGTGGATGCGTGAATTATTCTTGGAGTATTCTACCTGTATTTCTTTGGAAAACGTTAGGGTATGTCTATGTGTGTTTGGGCATATGTGGATGTTGGAAAAGTGAGGTTATGTTCTAGAGATGTGCTATAGTGTTTTGGGTCATGTATACTTTGAGGAATTGGAGATATTTGTGTCTGTGTGTGTGCATGTGTGTGGCGTCTGGTATTTGTGCACACCTGGGCATGTAGGGGTGTAGGTTGTGTGTGTATATTAGCTAGAGTGCTAGGATTGGCGGTGTTTTAGAGTTTTATCTGCATCTCTGAATGTGTGGGGTGTATACCCATGGTTGAGTTTTGGGTGAGTGTATGTGGGTTTTGTCTGTATGAAAGCAGTCAGAGTTCCTCTTTGTGACTATTCTGGTCCAATTCTTGCAGAATTTGGTGGTATAGCTTGTATGTGCATTTTCTGTGTTTGTGTGGTGTACTTATATGTATTTATAATATAGATTGAAGGTAGCTGTGTTTGTATTTGGTTTCATTGGTTTTCTACAGTGTTTATTCTGGAGGATGTAGGAGGTTAAGTATGTATATTTGGAAACTGAGAGGTTTATATAAATTGTGCATGCTTTTTGGGAATTGTGTATTATATGTGTTTTAGAGATGTGGAATTTTGTGTCGGTCTGTATTAGGGTGGCTTATGAGAGGACATTTTGACCTTGGTCGTGATAGCTAGTTCGATTGTGTGTACAGTGGTCACTGAGTATATATGTGTACTCTTGGTTGTACATGTGCCTGTTCAGGCAAGTGTGGAGAGCACATATATAGTTGCAGGAATGGCTGTGAATATTCACGGACCATAGATTTTCAGTAAAACTCTAGGCAGTAAAAGGTAGTATGTATATGTATTCAGGGTATGGATAGTATTTGTATGTGTGTGTTCAGGAGTTGTGAGTTGCGTGTTCTGGAGGTATATAGCGATATTTGGTTTCCATATTAGGGTTGGGAGTTAAGGGTTCTTCTCGTGGTGCAGGTGGAGTGTGTGTACATACTCATAAGAAAGTGGATCAGTTATGCTGGAATCAGTTCCTGTTAACTTGGGATAGTAGATGGAGCATATATGTGCCCAATTGTGGATCAGTGACATCAGGATGGCACCTTGAAATGGGCTGTGGCGGGATTATTTGTATCAGGTAAATTGTCAGCCTTTACAAATCAAGGCTTGCAGCGCTCCCAGTGGAGAGCGAATTGATAAATATTTACACTTGTCAGTGTGTGTGTCTATCTGTGTATGTGCCTGTGTGTCATTAGAATGTGCTAAGCCAGAACACTTCGACTTCATTGGGGTACTTTATCAGAGATTGTGAGTGGGGCATTTGGGGGAAGTAGGCCCTTCCATGTGTTAATGGAAAAAAGGTGTAGCAATATTGTGTCCTTTCATCCTGATTTTTCAATCTCTATGTTTAACAAATAATCTGACAAGCCAGAGTATATGAAGAAGAATGGGACATCAGGATTGCAGGAGTGTCATTTACAACCTATGATATGAAGACGACACAACCTCGCATGCTGAAAACGAAGAAAACTTTAAGAACTACCTGACGAAGTTCAAAGATCACAGCTTCAATGTGAATTACACCTGTACATAAAGAAAATGAAAATTGTCACGCTGGACTAACAAAGGAAATAGAGACATATTTGAAGTTGTCAAGGATTTCGTGACCCTTTAATCAACATTCAGTAACCAAGGAAGCAGCAATCAGGACATCAAAGGACGTGTTGTGTTGGGCAGATCTGCTGCAAAAGACCCAATACTATCTCTCTAT